>NC_029773.3:81919290-81919862 GCF_000817695.3 Arachis duranensis | reverse complement strand
AAGGTCTAGGCATGGCCGAATGGCCAGCCTCCCAATGATCTAAGATAGCATCAAAACAAGGATAACTACAAGATGATCAAAGGATCTAAAATAATCCAAAGATTGAAAATACAATAGTAAAAGGTCCTATATATAGAAAACTAGTAGCCTAGGGTTTACAGAGATGAGTAAATGACATAAAAATCCACTTCCGGGCCCACTTGGTGTGTGCTTGGGCTGAGCAATGAAGCATTTTCGTGTAAAGACTCCTCTTGGAGTTAAACGCCAGCTTTTATGCCAGTTTGGGCGTTTAACTCCCATTTTGGTGCCAGTTCCGGCGTATAACGCTGGAATTCCTGAGGGTGACTTTGAACGCCGATTTGGGCCATCAAATCTTGGGCAAAGTATGGACTATCATATATTGCTGGAAAGCCCAGGATGTCTACTTTCCAACGCCGTTGAGAGCGCGCCAATTGGGCTTCTGTAGCTCCAGAAAATCTGTTTTGAGTGCAGGGAGGTCAGAATCCAACAATATCTGCAGTTCTTTTTAGTCTCTGAATCAGATTTTTGCTCAGGTACCTCAATTTCAGCCA
>NC_029773.3:81894800-81910921 GCF_000817695.3 Arachis duranensis | reverse complement strand
TTTTTGGTCTGTGCAATGCACCAGCAACCTTTCAGAGATGCATGCTCTCTATCTTCTCTGATATGGTGGAAAAATTTCTGGAAGTCTTCATGGATGACTTCTCAGTATTTGGAGACTCATTCAGCTCCTGTCGTGAACATCTAGCACTTGTTCTGAAAAGATGCCAAGAGACTAACCTGGTTTTAAACTGGAAAAAATGTCACTTTATGGTGACTGAAGGAATTGTCCTTGGGCATAAAATTTCGAACAAAGGCATAGAGGTGGATCAAGCTAAGGTGGAGGTAATCGAAAAATTACCACCACCCACCAATGTTAAGGCAATCAGAAGTTTTCTGGGACATGCAGAATTCTACAGGATGTTTATAAAGGATTTTTCAAAAATCGCAAAACCCCTGAGTAACCTGCTAGCTGCTGATACACCATTTGTCTTTGACACAGAGTGTTTACAGGCCTTTGAGACTCTGAAAGCTAAGCTGGTCATAGCACCTGTCATTTCTGCACTGGACTGGACATTACCATTTGAACTAATGTGTGATGCTAGTGACCATGCTATTGGTGCAGTATTGGGACAGAGGCATGACAAGCTTCTCCACGTCATTTACTACGCTAGCGGTGTTCTAAATAATGCACAGAAAAATTACACAACCACAGAAAAGGAATTGCTTGCAGTGGTTTATGCCATTGACAAGTTCAGATCCTATTTGGTAGGATCAAAAGTGATTGTGTACACTGACCATGCTGCTCTTAAATATCTACTTACAAAGCAGGATTCAAAACCCAGGCTCATAAGATGGGTGTTATTTCTGTAAGAGTTTGATATAGAAATAAGAGACAGAAAAGGGACAAAGAATCAAGTAGCAGATCACCTGTCCCGGATAGAACCAGTAGAAGGGATGTCTCTACCCCTCACTGAGATCTCTGAAACCTTTCCGGATGAGCAACTCTTTGCCATTCAGAAGGTGCCATGGTTTGCAGACATCGTGAACTATAAAGCTGCAAGATTCATTCCCAAGGAGTTTAGCAGGCAGCAAAAGAAAAAAAATGCTTTCTGATGCGAAGTACTACTTGTGGGATGAACCATATCTCTTCAAGAGATGCGCAGACGGACTAATCCGTAGGTGAGTGCCTAGAGAAGAGGCGCAAAAGATCCTATGGCATTGCCATGGATCACAATATGGAGGACATTTCGGAGGTGAGCGAACAACCACTAAAGTCCTCCAATGTGGCTTCTACTGGCCTACAATTTATAGAGACTCCCGAGAGTTTGTACGTAACTGTGACAGTTGCCAGCGAGCTGGTAATCTGCCTCATGGTTATGCCATGCCTCAACAAGGGATCCTAGAGATTGAGTTGTTTGATGTATGGGGTATTGACTTCATGGGTCCTTTCCCACCATCATACTCAAACACTTACATTCTGGTGGCAGTAGACTATGTATCCAAATGGGTAAAGGCAATTGCAACACCCACTAACGATACTAAGACAGTACTGAAGTTCCTCCAGAAACATATCTTTAGCAGATTTGGTGTCCCTAGAGCACTGATCAGTGATGGAAGTACTCATTTCTGTAATAAACAGCTTTATACTGCCATGGTCCGATATGGAATTAGCCACAAGGTGGCAACTCCATATCATCCACAGACCAATAGGCAAGCTGAAGTCTCTAATAGAAAACTAAAAAGAATCCTAGAACGAACTGTAATTGCATGTAGAAAGGATTGGGCAAAGAGCTTGGATGATACTCTATGGGCATACAGAACAACATTCAAGACTCCTATAGGAACCTCTCCATACCAGCTTGTGTATGGGAAGGCCTGTCACCTGCCCGTGGAACTGGAGCATAAAGCCTACTGGGCAACCAGATTCCTAAACCTTGATGCCAAATTATCTGGAGAGAAAAGATTGCTCCAACTAAATGAGCTAGAGGAATTCAGACTCAATGCTTTTGAAAATGCCAAATTTACAAGGAGAAAGCAAAAAGGTGGCATGACAAAAAACTGTCATCCAGAGTCTTTGAGCCAGGACAAAAGGTTCTGCTGTTTAACTCTAGGCTCAGGCTATTCCCTGGAAAATTAAAATCCCGGTTGAGAGGACCATATGTGATTACAGGTGTGTGATGAGCGGATAATTTATATGCCTTTTGGCATTATTTTTATATAGTTTTTAGTATGATTTAGTTAGTTTTTAGTATATTTTTATTAGTTTTTAAGAAAAATTCACATTTCTAGACTTTACTATGAGTTTGTGTGTTTTTTTGTGATTTCAGGTATTTTCTGGCTGAAATTGAGGGACCTGAGCAAAAATCTAATTAAGAGGCTGACAAAGAACTGCTGATGCTGTTGGATTCTGACCTCCCTGCACTCGAAATAGATTTTCTGGAGCTACAGAACTCCAAATGGTGCGCTCTCAATTGCTTTGGGAAGTAGACATCCAGAGCTTTCCAGAAATATATAATAGTTTATACTTTGCGCGAGTTTTGATGACGTAAAATGGCATCAAAATGCCAGCTTTCTACCCTTGACGCCAGAACTGGTATAAAAGTTGGAGTTAAACGCCCAAATTGGCATCAAAGCTGGTGTTTAACTCTAAGGAAGACATCTACACGTGAAAGCTTCAATGCTCAGCCCAAGCACACACCAAGTGGGCCCGAAAGTGGATTTTTGCATCATTTACCTATTTTTGTAAACCCTAGTAGCTAGTTTCATTATAAATAGAACTTTTTACTATTGTACTAGGGGTCTTTTTCCCTATTTTTGAATTCACATGTCATTTGAGGAGGCTGGCCATTCGACCATGCCTAGACCTTGTTCTTATGTATTTTCAACGATGGAGTTTCTACACACCATAGATTAAGGGTGTGGAGCTCTGCTGTTCCTCGAGTATTAATGCAATTACTACTGTTTTCTATTCAATTCATGCTTATTCTTATTCTAAGATATTCGCTTGCACTTCAACCTGATGAATGTGATGATCCGTGACACTCATCACTATTCTCAACCAATGAACGCGTGCCTGACAACCACTTCCGTTCTACCTTAGATCGAGCGTATATCTCTTAGCCTCTATTCCAAAGGATCGGAGTCTTCGTGGTATAAGCTAGAATTATTGGCGGCCATTCCTGAGATTCGGAAAGTCTAAACCTTGTCTGTGGTATTCTGAGTAGGATCTGGGAAGGGATGACTGTGACAAGCTTCAAACTCGCGAATGTTGTGCATAGTGACAGACGCAAAAGGATCACTGGATTCTATTCCAACATGATTGAGAACCGACAGATGATTAGCCATGCGGTGACAGCGCATTTGGACCATTTTCATTGAGAGGACGGGAAGTAACCATTGACAACGGTGATGCCCTATATACAGCTTGCCATGGAAAGGAGTATGAAGGATTGGATGAAGACAGTAGGAAAGCAGAGATTCAACAAGAACAAAGCATCTCTATGCACTTATCTAAAATTCTCACCAATGAATTACATAAGTATCTCTATCTTTACTTTGTGTTTTATTTATCTTTTTAATTATTAAAACTCCATAACCATTTGAATCTGCCTGACTGAGATTTACAAGGAGACCATAGCTTGCTTCAAGCCGACAATCTCCGTGGGATCGACCCTTACTCACGTAAGGTTTATTACTTGGACGACCTAGTGCACTTGCTGGTTAGTTGTGCGAAGTTGTGAAAAAGAGTTGAGATTACAATTGTGCGTACCAAGTTGTTGGCGCCATTGTGTATCACAATTTCGTGCACCAACTTTTTGGTGCCGTTGCCGGGGATTGTTCGAGTTTGGACAACTAACGGTTCATCTTGTTGCTCAGATTAGGTAATTTTCTTTTTGTTTTAACCATTATTTTATTTTCAAAATGTTTTCAAAAATCTTTCAAAATTTTTCTTCTTTCTCGTTTTTCTAAAATAATTTTTGAAAAAATCCAAAAAAAATTCATAAAATCATAAAAACTCAAAAATATTTCATGGTTCTTGTTTGAATCTAGGGCCAAATTTTAAGTTTGGTGTCAATTGCATGATTTTAATTGTCTTGCAATTTTCGAAACACATACATTGTGTTCTTGATGAATTGCCTTGTTTGATCTTCATGATTTATTGATTTGCACTGCATAATGTTCTACATATGCATTCTTGCATTCATACGGCCCGAACGTGAGAAAGTTCTAAGTTTGGTGTACTCCATGTTTTCTTTCATTAAGAAAACTGAGTTCTTGATGTTCATCTTGATCTTCAAAATTGTTTTTGGTGTTCATCTTGATGTTCATAATGTTCTTGCATATATCTTGTGTTTTGATCCAAGAATTATATGTTTCGACTCATTTTGTTGTTTTTCAAAATTGAAAACATATCTTCTTGAATAAAGGATGTAGCAAAATGAAGATCCAAGAACATAAAGCAGAGGAATTACAGAGAAAAAGTTGGGCATTTAAAACGCCCAGTGAAGAAGAAAAACTGGCATTTAAACGCCAGCCAGAGTACCTGGTTGGGCATTTAAACACCCAAACCATGCAGCAATTGGGCGTTAAACGCCCAAAACATGCAGCTCCTGGGCGTTTAATGCCAGGATGATACAAGGAGAGGAATTTTGTTTTCAAATCAAATCTTTTTCAAATCTTCATATCTTTTTCAAAATCATATCTTTTCAAACATATCTTTTTCAAAAATCAAATCTTTTTAATTTCCTTTTCAAATCTTTTTCAAAATAAATTTCAATCATATCTTTTTAAGCATATCTTTTTCAAATCATATCTTTTTAAAAAAATCCATGATTTCAAAATCTTTTTAACTTCTTAGCTTTTTCAAATTTATTTCTTATCTTTTTCAAAACCACCTAACCACTTTTTCACTTTTAATTTTCGAAAAATATTAACTTTTTTTAAAATTCTTTTTTTATTTAACTAATTGTTTTGAATTTTAATTAAAATTTTCGAAAATTTTCCCCCCTCTCTTATCTTTTTCTTTTTAAACACTAACATTCCTTCTCCATTGTCAATTCGAACTCCATCTCTCTTGTTATGTTCGAATTCTTCTTCACTTACCTCATCCTTCTATTCTTGTTTTCCTCTGACACCTCAAGGAATCTCTATACTGTGACATAGAGGATTCTATATGTTCTTTGTTCTCTTCTCTTTCATATGAGCAGGAACAAAGATAAAGGCATACTTGTTGAAGCTGATCCTAAACCTGAAAGGACTCTAAAGAGGAAGCTAAGAGCAGCTAAAGCACAAAACTCTGAAAAGAAAGATAAGAGCAGCTAAAGCACAAAACTCTGAAGAGGACCTCATTGAAATTTTCAAAACAAAACTCTGAAAAGAAAGATAAGAGCAGCTAAAGCACAAAACTCTGAAGAGGACCTCATTGAAATTTTCAAAAAGGAAGCAGCAAAAGAAACAATTATGGCCGAACCAAACAACAACGCAAGGAAGATGCTTGGTGATTTTACTACACCAACTTCCAACTTTTATGGAAGAAGCATCTCAATCCCTGCCATAGGAGCAAACAATTTTGAGCTAAAGCCTCAATTAGTTTCTCTACTGCAATAGAACTGCAAGTTTCATGGACTTCCATCAGAAGACCCTTATCAGTTTTTAATTGAGTTCTTGCAGATTTGTGATACTGTTAAGACCAATGGAGTTGATCCTGAAGTCTATAAGCTTATGCTTTTCCCTTTTGCAGTAAGAGACAGAGCTAGAACATGGTTAGACTCACAACCTAGAGATAGCCTGGACTCTTGGGATAAGCTAGTCACAACTTTCTTAGCCAAGTTCTTTCCTCCTCAAAAGTTGAGCAAGCTTAGAGTAGATGTTCAGACCTTCAGACAAAAAGATGGTGAGTCCCTCTATGAAGCTTGGGAAAGATACAAGGAACTGACCAAAAAGTGTCCTTCTAACATGCTTTCAGCATGGACCACATTAGATATATTCTATGATGGTCTGTCTGAATTTTCTAAGATGTCACTGGACCACTCTGCAGGTGGATCCATTCACCTAAAGAAAATGCTTGCAGAAGCTCAGGAACTTATTGAAATGGTTGCAAATAACCAGTTCATGTATACCTCTAAGAGGAATCCTGTGAGTAATGGGACGCCTCAAAAGAGAGGAGTTCTTAAAATTGATACTCTGAATGCCATATTGGCTCAGAACAAAATATTAACCCAACAAGTTAATATGATCTCTCAGAGTCTGAATGGATTGCAAAATGCATCCAACAGTACTAAAGAAGCATCTTCTGAAAAAGAAGCCTATGATCTTGAGAACCCATCAATGACAGAGATGAATTACATGGGTGAAGCCTTTGGCAACACCTATAATCCTTCATGAAAAAATCATCCAAATTTTTCATGGAAGGATCAACAGAAGCAAGGCTTCGATAATAACAATGATGGAAGAAACAGGTTCAGCAATAGCAAACCTTTCCCATCATCACCTCAGCAATGAATTACATAAGTATCTCTATCTTTACTTTGTGTTTTATTTATATTTTTAATTATTAAAACTCCATAACCATTTGAATCCGCCTGACTGAGATTTACAAGGTGACCATAGCTTGCTTCAAGCCGACAATCTCTATAGGATCGACCCTTACTCACGTAAAGTTTATTAGTTGGACGACCTAGTGCACTTGCTGGTTAGTTGTGCGAAGTTGTGAAAAAGAGTTGAGATTACAATTGTATGTTCCAAGTTGTTGGCGCCATTGTGTATCACAATTTCGTGCACCAGTGTGTCACCATATGGATATGTAGAGCTTCATGATATTGACTCTGACAAAAAGATCATTGTTAATGGACAGAGAGTCAAACATTATCTTGAAAGCAATGTTAAGCAAGAATGCTCAAAACTGAGACTAGATTAAAGCTCACTGTCAAGCTATTGACATTAAAGAAGCGCTTATTGGGAGGCAACCCAATTTTATTTATATATGTTATTTTATGTTTTCTTTAGGTTGATGATCATGTGGAGTCACAAAAACAACTGTAAAAATTAAAGCAAAATCAAAAACAGCACACCTTGGAGGAGGAGCTTACTGGCGTTTAAACGCCAGTAAGGGTAGCAGAATGGGCGTTTAACGCCCAGTTTGGCACCATTTTGGGCGTTAAACGCCAAAAAGAAGCACCAGACTGGCGTTAAACGTCAGAAAGAAGCACCAGACTGGCATTTAACGCCAGAAAGAAGCATCAAGCTGGCGTTTAACGCCAGATACAGGTTACAGCTTGGCGTTAAACGCTAGGATTACACATTAAGGGCATTTACACGTCTAAATGAAGCAGGGATGAAAAATTTTTGACACCTCAGGATCTGTGGATCCCAGAGGATCCCCATCTACTCCCCTCTTTCTTCTTTTGCTTGAGGACGAGCAAATCTTTTAAGTTTGGTGTGGAAAAAAGCGTTGCTTTTTGTTTTTCCATAACCATTTATGGCACCTGAGGCTGGAGAAACCTCTAGAAAGAGGAAAGGGAAGACAAAAGCTTCCACCTCTGAGTCATGGAAGATGTAGAGATTCATTTCAAGGGTCCATAGCTCAGTAGTAGAGCATTTGACTGCACAACAAGAGAGCCCACTCATGGATCTCAACAAAAGCATGAGGAATTCCTTCATCAAGAAATCCCTGAGATGCCTTAAAGGATACATTTTCCTCCACACAACTATTGGGAGCAACTAAGGATATGAGCACCAAAAGCACTAAGGATGGAGCAACAAAGGCAAGAAAGAGACATTGAGGAGCTCAAGCACTCCATCGGATCTTCAAGAGGAAGAACTAGCCGCCATCACTAAGGTGGACCCGTTCTTTAATTTTCTTGTTCTTATTTTTTTTTCTATTTTTCGATTTTATGCCGTATGTGCTATCTATGTTTGTGTTTTCATTACATGATCATTAGTGTCTAGTGTCTATGCCTTAAAGCTATGAATAATTCCATGAATCCTTCACCTCTCTTAAATGAAAAATGTGCTTAATTACAAAAGAACAAGAAGTACTTGGATTTCAAATTTTATCTTGAAATTAGTTTAATTATTTTGATGTGGTGGTAATACTTTTTATTTTCTGAATGAATGCTTGAACAGTGCATATTTTTTATAGTGAAGTTTATGAATGTTAAAATTTTTGGCTCTTGAAAGAATGATGAACAAAGAGAAATGTTATTGATAATCTGAAAAATCATGAAATTGATTCTTGAAGCAAGAAAAAGCAGTGAAAAAAAAGTAGCGAAAAAAAAGAGAAAGAAACAAAAAAAGCAAGTAGAAAAAGTCAATAGCCCTTTAAACCAAAAGGCAAGGGTAAAGAGGATCCAAGGCTTTGAGCATTAATGGATAGGAGGGCCCAAGAAAATAAAATCTAGGCCTAAGTGGCTAAATCAAGCTGTCCCTAACCATGTGCTTGTGGCATGAAGGTCCAAGTGAAAAGCTTGAGACTAAGTGGTTAAAGTCGTGATCCAAAGAAAAAAGAGTGTGCTTAAGAACTCTGGACACCTCTAACTAGGGACTTTAGCAAAGTTGAGTCACAATCTGAAAATGTTCACCCAGTTATGTGTCTGTGGCATTTATGTATCCGGTAGTAATACTGGAAAACAAAGTGCTTAGGGCCACGGCCAAGACTCATAAAGTAGCTGTGTTCAATAATCAACATATTAAACTAGGAGAGTCAATAACACTATCTAAAATTCTGAGTTCCTATAGATGCCAATCATTCTGAATTTCAAGGGATAAAGTGAGATGCCAAAACTGTTCAAAGGCAAAATGCTACTAGCCCCGCTCATCTAATTGGGACTAAGTTTCATTGATATTGTGGGATTTATTGGATATTCTCTTCTTTTTATCCTATTTTGTTTTCAGTTGCTTGGGGACAAGCAACAATTTAAGTTTGGTGTTGTGATGAGTGGATAATTTATACGCGTTTTGGCATTGTTTTTATATAATTTTTAGTATGTTTTAATTAGTTTTTAGTATATTTTTATTAGTTTTTAAGCAAAATTTATATTTCTGGACTTTACTATGAGTTTGTGTATTTTTCTATGATTTCAGATATTTTCTGGCTGAAATTGAGAGACCTGAGCAAAAATCTGATTCAGAGGCTGACAAAGGATTGCTGATGCTGTTGGATTCTGACCTTCCTGTACTCGAAATGAAATTTTTGGAGCTACAGAAGTCCAAATGGCACGCTCTCAATTGCGTTGGAAAGTATACATCCAGGGTTTTCCAGCAATATATAATAGTCCATACTTTTCCCAAGTTTAGACGACGCAAACTGGCGTTCAACGACAGCTTTCTGCCCTATTCTGGCGTTAAACGCCAGAAACAAGTTACAAACCAGAGTTAAACACAAAAAACAAGTTACAAACTGGCGTTTAACTCCAAGAATAGCCTATGCACGTGAAAGCTTCAATACTTAGTCCCAGCACACACCAAGTGGACCCCAGAAGTGGATTTCTGCACTATCTATCTTAGTTTACTCATTTTCTATAAACCTAGGTTACTAGTTGAGTATAAAAACTACTTTTAGAGATTTATTTTGTATCTCATGATATTTTTTACATCGGAATTTGTATCTTTGACGGCATGAGTCTCTAAACCCCATGGTTGGGGGTGAGGAGCTCTGCTGTGTCTCGATGAATTAATGCAATTATTTCTGTTTTCTATTCAATCACGCTTGTTTTTATTCTAAGATGTTCATTCGCACTTCAACATGATAAATGTGATGATCCGTGATACTCATCACCATTCTCAACCTATGAACGCATGCCTAATAACCACTTCCGTTCTACCATAGATTGAATGGATGTCTCTTGGGTTCCTGGCTCACGAGTTTGATTGCCTTTCCTGACAACAGAGCATTCAGATCCGTGAGATCAGAGTCCTCGTGGTATAAGCTAGAATCAATTGGCAGCATTCCTGAGATCCGGAAGGTCTAAACCTTGTCTGTGGTATTCTGAGTAGGATCCGGGAATGGATGACTGTGACGAGTTTCAAACTCATGAATGCAGGGCGTGGTGATAGACGCAAAAGGATCAATGGATCCTATTCCAACATTCGTGAGAACCAACAGATGATTAGCCATTTACATGGACCCTTTTCACTTAGAGGACGGCTGGTAGTCATTGATAACGGTGATCCACCAACATACAGCTTGCCATGGAAGGAGACCTGCGTGCGTGAAGAAGAAGACAGTAAGAAAGCAGAAATTCAGAAGACAGAGCATCTCCAAAACTCCAACCCATTCTCCATTACTACATAACAAGTAATTATTTAATGTTCTTTTATTTTTCGCAATTAAAACTAAGAACCCTATTGATATCCTGAATAAGAATAATAAGATAACCATAGCTTGTTTCAAGCCGGCAATCTCTGTGGGATCGACCCTTACTCACGTAAGGTATTATTTGGACGACCCAGTGCACTTGCTAGTTAGTTGTGCGGAATTACATAGTGTGAGTGTAATTTTCTTGCACCAGACTCAATTTAAAAAAAAAAAAGGTATAGTGATCTAATTGAAAATTTAGTAAAACTATAGAGACTTGCAAAGTAATTAAACCTATTTTTAATTTTAAAGAATAAATTTATTCATTAAAATTTTAAAAGTAAAAGAGAGAAAAAAAAGAAAAAAATAATAAATAAATAAATAATTCGAAATTAAAAAGTTCTGATAAAGTAAATAAATTTTTGTAACATAATAATGATTAAAAAAGTGAGAAGTGTCGCTAGTAATAAGAAGAATATTAAAAAAAATGAGACGTCTTGCTAGTAAGAAGAATAACCTTCATCAGAAATGGTAAAATGTAATTGTTTTGTGGTTTTTGATAGTTCGTTATTATAGTCTCGACTCCAAAACAGAGAAGAACAAAACAAAGAACCTCATGACTCATAATACAATTCTCGCTCTTTAACATTATTGTTGCCCAGGATTAATCATGGTCATAACATTACACAAACAATAGCAATATACAAAAAAATACAGATATATATTATCACGAGAAATGAAAACATACAAACAAATTCACCTACTATGATCTCTTACATATACTCATTATTAGTGCATGTGGTGCAACACCTTGTTACATATTGTTGCCAGCGTCTTTTGCCAGCCAATACCGAATTTTTTGTTTTGGTGTTAGGTAGGTTGTCACAAATGTTGAAATATGATTAAATCTCTTCGTACTAAAAGATTTCTTGAAGAGGTAAGAATAGATGTTGGCTTAAAACTACTTTCTATACATACTATCAGAATTTGAGTTACAAACATTTGTCACCCGTGACATTAGAGGAAGAGTACTATATGTTGGCTTTATAAAGTTTCCGTTTTTGTTGCCTTTATTCTTTTTTTCATGGTATTTCTTATTCTGATTGGTTGATGATTAATTTGTCGTAAAATATTTATTTAATGATCTATCACTAACCAATGACCAATAAATTAATTATATAGATAAGTTGAAATTCAAATTTCTCATATTTATTTATGTAGACGAGAGAACTAAACTACTCAACTAATCTAATTTAGTTCGTCTCACTTACTCATGAATAACCATGTTAGGTGTCTAATAAAAATTAGTTATTAAATTAGTCATTTATATAAAATATATGTTAAAATATAAAATATATATATTGAAAATAAATTAAACAACACATGTATATATACATTGATATAAAAAAGTTGATTTAGTGACTTATTTTTTATTTGCATATAGTATTTTTGATCAATAAATACCTGGCTTGGGAAAAAAATGTCAAGCCTCTTGGTTTTTTTTGTTTTATTATACTTAACAAATTTAATAATTGTGTCGTGATTATTTTCTAATCAACATTGTTATATCTTATAGAATAAACAAATTTATTGATTAATTAATTTATTAAAGATATTAGTTTAATCATAAAATAAAGTTCAATATTTAAGAATTTTCAAAAGATAATCATCATAGTTGTAATAGTTTCACCCTAATATAAATAAATAAAGATTTATCATAATTCATAATATTTTTTTTATATACTTTGAACATCTATTCTTATGTGGATCAAACTCTTTTATAGTGAGAAAATTAATAAAGTAAAAGATAAGAGATTAATTCTCTTAAATTAAGATATTAATGGAACTCCCAAATGTTAAAAATTATAAATTTAATGATGATTAAATTTTTGCTTTATTAATTTATCAATATTTTTAGAAATTTAATTTTGATGTATTGATATTATAAAATATTTTATACAGTCGTATAATTATATTTATTTTTTTAAATGACCATTCACACAATCAATATAAATAATAATTATTTTTGCTATATAATTTTACGTAATTGAACATACGTATAAAATTTATTTATATTGACAATCCATCAAAATTAAATTCATTTTTTTAGATCTAAATTTTTATTATATATTCTCATCATGCGTAATAACAACCCCATGTGATAATTGTGAATACTAATCTAAATTAAATATAATGCCAGTGATAACACAAAAAGTCTTATACCTATAATCAAAATGGTTAAACTGTTATTTTATTTTGTTTTGACAAACTTAAGAGTGGTAAGTGATGACGAGATAATTATGAGATTTTTTTGAAATAAAATAAAAAATAATTATTTTTAAAAGTTGATTTTTGAACTTTAATTTTTTAAATATAATTTTTTTTATATCTAGGACAAATTTGTTGTATTCCCGACAAACTTGTTCTAAATACAAAAAAAAGTCGTATTTAAAAAATTAAAATTTAAAAATTAAGTTTCGAAAAATAATTTTTTTTATTTTATTTCAGAAGAAAAACCTAATTCCATGAGTGCAAAAAAACAAGTGTTGGCAAGCAGTAATCATCCATCATTTTTATTTCAAATTTTATGGCGATATATATCTCGACACGTTACTCTTCTACTTGTAAGCAAAGTCATCAATAAATACAAAAAATCTTCTTACAAGAAAAACAAATAAAAATATCATCACATGATAGCACGACTTGGAGACATGGACTTTATGATCTGAAAACTTGGTTCTAATCCATAATATAATGTTTAAAAACTAGAGAAAATGGATTAAATCATATTGAAAGCGTAATTTTCAAGGGTGTTTTTTTATGGTTGTGCTTTTATTCCTTTGTCAATTTTAAAACTCAAACTTTGAATCTAACTTGGCTTCTATTCTGATAATTAAGTAATTGATTTTAGTTGTTTTCTCTTTACTTAAAAGTTATTTTTGTATTTGTCCTTGCACTTTGCTCCTAGTTGAGCATGAATTAAACAACAAAAAATAATTATAAAACTCGAAATACTAATATAAACAAAATTTTACGTACATTAAAAACTCATAAAACTAAGCAATCAAGTGACCATATCATTATTAAAGATATAAAAATAACCCCTACCGTGAAGTTAAACACAATATTATTAAAAATTTAACCATGATAAATCAATCTATTTCATCTAATAATAATAAAATATGTCATAAAAGAGTATTTTATCTTTTTTTAGAGAGAGTTAGATGAAATTTACTTAATCTATATCTATATTTATATTATGGGTACTGAATAAAATGAACATCACTCATACTATCCAGAATAATGATCTGGATACCAAGAATAATAAATATCTCATATATAAAATCACTCATCCCAAAAGTTTAAATTGATTTTGGGGTTCACCAAAAATCAAACTCTTGACCTTTCGAATCTAGAATTCTAATACCATGTCATGAACCCACTCATCCCAAAAGCGTAACCTGACAGGACAATGTAACACTAATAGTTATATTTTTATATTAATATTTCCTAAATCTCCATTGTACACATTATACGCTTAGGCCATTAACTTCCTATACTTTCTCTTTTATATATAGTAAAAATGTGAGATGGATTATATTTTTATTCAATTTTTTTCTCTAAAATATCCTTTGTTATTTATATAATTCATACAAAATATTATTTTTAATATTTAAATTTAAAATCTTTTAATTAAATTATAAACTATTTACTATCTTAATAAATAATTTTAATTTTTATTTCTTTTATATACATTTAAGAAATAAAAAAGTAAATGAATATAATATGTTTGTTAGTGCTTATTATTGATACAATAATTTATATATAATTGTGATATTGAAAAAGTCGGTGTTCAACTTTTTAACTAAAATATCTATCGTCATATATAATTTATAAAAAATAATTATTTCTAAGATTTTGAATCCAAAATTTTTTAGTTAAATTATCAACCACTCATATCATCTCAGCTAATTCAATAACCTTAATTATTTTAAAACATATTTAATAAATAAAAGAATGAATTAGCAGTCATACTTGTTGATACACTAGTTATATACGATAGGAAGATAAGAAGAATTAATATCTAATTTTCTTTCTTAAAATAATTTTTATTATATATAATTTATGAAAAATATTTTTTTGTATTATTTTCATATCTTGAAGTCAATTACTTAACAAAGTTATGAATTATCATCTCAACTAATTTTGTTTTTATTATTTTAATACATATTTAATAATTAAAATAATTATATTGGTAGATATGTTTATACCTATTGATACACTAGTATATATTATTATGCTCAGTTGCATCATTTTTGCCGCTATATACTTAATTGCAGAGTGGATAGTCAATAATGACCTTTTCATAAAAATATTACAGTAACTTGCATTATGATAAACACTAATAACATCATCAATCCAAATCACGTACAACGGCGTTTAACAATGGAATTGAACTAATGCAAGTCAATATTCTAACCATTAATTAACTACTTGCTTCATAAATATGTAGTTGGATATGTTACTTGAATGCACATAATTTAGTCTACAAATAGTTTTTTTTTCCGGAAATTTTTTACTTGACTCACAGAGAGTAAGAAAAAATTAGCATATATACTCTCATGGTTTGATTACTCAACATCATATATATTTATTCCTTCAACATTCCTCAAATAGTACTATGTACTTGAATGATTTTTATTTAAACATCCTAGTTAAATAAGTTTTTATTCAAATATGCTACCTTAATGTTCTAGTTGAATGTATTCATCATTTTCATCACCTAGCTAGCTAGTAAATATTATTTCCAAACAGTCTTAAATATGATATCGTTGTATTTATTATGAACATAATAATTTTGTATATGGTATGTGTACTAATTAGTTTAAAATTCTTTAGATTATTCTATTTTAAATATAGTAGAGTAAACCATCAAAAATAGATTCAAATTATTTTAGCGTTCACAAAAGTATTTTCGAATTTTGGTATTGACAAAAAAGTCTTCAAATAATTTTAAAATTACCAAAATTATCTCGTTGTTATTAGAGACATGTTCTGTTAATGAGAGACGTGACATGACTCATTTGTCAATGTCAAAATTTTACTTGCTATTCTATTTAAATATAGAGACTACTAGTGTTAAACCCGTGCGATGCACGGGCTTATATTTAAATTTGATAAATTAAATTAAAAATAATATTTTATAATCATATATTTTTTAAATTTAGTATAACACTATCATCATTGTTATATAATAAACGTGTTAAATATGTTATTTTATCTTTATTCAAAGTAAAATATGAATAGAAGAGTTCGAAGTTTATAATATTCTTGAACCATAAGGAGGGAGATAAAAAATAAGAACATATATAACTGTAATAATAGCATGTTAATTTTACCCTAAATTTTATATCAAAAAGCTAATAAAAATTTATCAACAACCTAATATCTTACTAACTTCATTAGAAAATCATTAGATGTTGTGCTCCTTGTTACACATTTCATTTCAAATTTAAAAAAAGAGTTATAGATAAATTAGTTATATCTATAGTAAAGATTTGTACAAAAGTGTAAATCATAACATGCTATTAAAATGAAAATAATATTATTCTTACCTAAATATTATTAAAAATCTCTTTGAACACGACATTTGTTGTTGATGACTTTGGATTGCCGTCTTCGTTTAGAATTAAAATCCTGAGACCACTGCGACTCTTAACTCTTGACAAAGCAACATAAAGTTGTCCATAGATGAACATTGATTTTGGCAAATAAAGCCGTACATGTGATAATGATTGATCCTGACTCATGTTAATGGTCATTGCAAAGCATACTGTTAATGAAAATTGTCTCCGTTGGAACTTAAATGGCAATCCTGAATCTGAAGG
>NC_029773.3:81848634-81894791 GCF_000817695.3 Arachis duranensis | reverse complement strand
ATGTTTTGCAACAAATTTGGATATGCAAAGTCTACCAAATGAGAGAGAGGATCATCAGTAGTTGTAATCAATAGATCATCTGAAATTTTAACTTCTGATTCATCACCAACAACAGAGATAATATTTCCATTTCCAACATCAAGTATCTAATTAGCAAATATCTTCATTTCACCTTCATCTTGATCCAAAGAAGACATTAGAAGCCTCATATTCGTATGCAGTTTCAGAACCTTACAAAATGACCAAAACTGGGATGAGTTAATAGCGGATGCTAATATATCGTGTCTATTTCCTTTCGGAATCACCGGAAGTATCTGTCTGAAATCACCTCCTAGAACAACAATTTTACCACCAAATGGTTTATGTGTCTTATGTTGATCGGTAACTGACATAAGATTCCTGAGCGTCCGATCAAGTGCTTCAAAATGGCAGTTGTACCTTCCCTCGCATACAACATATTGAGAACTCAAAATTGGATCCTGTTTTGGACTTCTCTGGTCTCTCCTCATACCATATCATGGCGTCGCAATGCCGACACAAAATTCTGGGTCATCAATATCTATCACATCTAATAATCACCAAGATAATAAATTGTTTTAGTTATATCTGCAACAAATAATTTATATAAAAATATACCTTTCTTTCACCATGTTAAGTATAAAAATAATATTTATAAAAGATTACCGAAGAATGCAATTTATGGATTAAAAAGATGAGATCATATAATACAATTTCATTGTGCCAACCTCAAGATTTAAGTTTTACAATAAATCAATGTTCAAATACAAAAATTATAATATATAACCATATCTTAGTTTGAATTTTAAAACTTGAACACTAAACGATAATTTTTTATTTATAAAAAGCATAACAATAGTAAATAATAAAGTGCTGATATTGCTACCTCTTAAATTACCTGTATTCTCAGCAACATCGAATATGGTTGGGTATTAAATTTGCACAGAATCATCTAAAATAGTCGTATTTTCAGTAATATTCTCAACTTCTTGAAAAATTTTTGAAAGATTTGTAGTCAATTCCTTCAAAAATGTTTCTCTTTGTATCAGGTGTCTTTTTTTTCAGCTATGCACACTTCTTCTAATTCTTTAGTATATAAATTTGAATTAAATGTACTTGCTCCTGTAATCATTAGAGATAATACATCAAGTATTTTATATTATAAAAAAAGAAAAATGAATATATGTTAAATATTTGAATCAGCTGAATTATGAATATATATTATGAAGGTAGTATTAAAGATAAAAAAGTTAAATTTTAGCTTTGTGATAATTACAATCTATCATGTTTATCTTACCATGTCTCTTTTGAAGTAGCATAGTCTTCCTATTCAGTCTTATATCCCTTTGCAATCTAATTCGATTTGTGTACTCCAATGAATCTATAATAATTATTTAGCATATACCAATGATTATTTTTAATAGACCAATTAAAAAGTTAAATGTTTGGTCTTTAAATAATAAAAACATATTAACATAGTAACTGGTAGATATTATTTGATGTTTGTTGAAGATGTTGTTGACTTGTTTGATGACATGGACTATCATATGCTTCATGTGTGATACCCGAATTACTAATATCACTAATATTGGAACATCATTTTTTTATCTACAGAGTGTAGATTAGTAATTGGAGACCTTGATCAATGTGGTGTTGGGTTATTACCTAGTAAGATAACTCGAAATATTAGTTTTGAACATATTTTCTGTTAAAGTTTATAATTGAATAAATAGTAGGAAAATCAAAATACATAAAGTGCATGTACATTTCCATAAGCAAGTTCTAAAAAAAATCATCCAAAAATAAATCTGTATTAATGCTATTTGTAATGTTCGACAACACCGATTGAAAATGCACACCATTAAAACTATCACTCGAATTTCCTGTAATTTTTTCGTAAACAAATTTAGTAACATATTACGAAGAGATTGTAAATTAATAATTTATTACTTGTTAATAGCTAAATAATATATAGAAAATATTGTATTTTATGGACTTTCATTCGGCCAAACTACTCATGACATGTTAGTTATTTTGTATACCCAATAAAAACTAAATATATAGAACTGACATACTTAAAAATACCAAATAAAAAAAATATATTATTCTAACCTAAAAACAAAAATGATAAAATAATTAATTTATTTTTTTATATGAAATCTACCTTAAATTGTGCTTTGCTTTGTATTTTCTTTGTCTTTTAATATCAATCTTCTCTTCAATATAATCTTACTTTTCAATATAATCTTGCTTCTCTTTGGACTTCTTGCATCTTTCAATATATACCTAAAAATATCAAATAAATAAATTTTTGACTAATTAAAAATATATATACATTATACATAATACATTTTTATTATCAAATTTTTTATATTATTAAAAAAAAATAAAGTAGTACACATATGACAGCCTCTGTTTTTGGTATACATGTCCATCAAAATATAGACACAAGAGTACACAGGAGTACATGTATGTTGTTTGTTTACTGAGACAAAAATATGAAAGACATAGTCGTACACAAACACCCATTAAAAACATGTATTTTGTGTCTCTCTAAGATGCGAAAACACTAATTTTTAACTTGAAACACTAATTTTTTTACAATTTTTTCTGATGTCTAACTTACCAAATAGAATATGAAATTAATGTCTTCTTATGACTATGTAAAATTGCACAGATTTTATTTTCGATGCCTGCTTTAATTTCTTTTTTATTCTCATTTATTTAGTTACGTAAACATATTTTACAGAAAATAATATATATTTTTTTACAAAAGTATCTTTTTTCAAATAAATATAAGTTTAATCTCACCATCAATAAATTTAACTTATAGTTAAAGAGATTGAAAATGAACAACTTATAAGTAAAAGGAGAAAAAAAGATAAAAGTACCTCTATTGTTATAATCTAAAAAATAACAATGTAAACGAAGTAAATAGAAAAAAATTATAAATGTGACAAATAAAAAAATTTAAATTTAAAAATCAAAACGGCTAAGAAGCCACGTAATTAGGAATTAGTATTAGAGTTTTAAATTTCAAATTTTTAAATAGAATTTTCTAATTAGCTAGTGTAAATTTAAAATTTTTAAATAAATTTTTTTTAATTAAACGTTTGTTATTCATTAAGAATATAGGAATTTGTTAATTTAAAAATAATTTTTATTAGTTTGGTCATAAATAGTATCAATCCTATTATTTATCGATAAAAATAAATAAAATTAAATACAATCTAAAAATTAATAACCTTATAAATTACATAAATTTAAAAAAAAATACTTAAAAAGAAAGAAAAAGATGAAAGTATTTCTACTGTGGAGAGACAATCTAAAAAGATAATAATAAAAATTTATAAATGTGGCAAGTAAAAAAATTTAAATTTAAAAATTGAAATGGTTAAAAACTTACTTAATTAAAAATTAGTATTAGAAATTCAAATTTAAAATTTTTAAAATAGAATTTTCTAATTAGTTAGTATAAATTTTAAATTTTTAAATAAAATTTTCTAATCAAACGTCCATTATCCATTAGGAATATAGAAATTTGTTAATTTAAAAATAATTTTTTTAGTTTCATCATAAACAATATTAACTTTATTATACTTTTTCTAAAATTTAAACAGTATTACATTTTTTTAAATAATATAAATAATTTCACATCTTAATAAGACTGATAATTCTATTTATTTTATTATAATCCTTTATAATTAGTATAGTAACTTATAAGTTATATAAATTTTTAAAAAATATTATCAAACTCAATTGCTTATGTAAAAATTCAAAAAAAAGTATATTTGAATTTAAATTTAAAATTATAAACATAATACTTTAATTAAAAATTATAATTAGATTTTTTTTACATAAGTACACATTAAAAATTAATAACTAACTTAATTGTATCAACAATAATTCAAAGAAAAAATTTATAACTTTATGACATTAAATATTAAATTAAAAATTATCAGAATATCAACGGTGAGAATCAAATTAAAAATAAAACCACAAGTAATAACTAAATAACTTCAATTTATATTTAAAAAAATTCTAAATTCCAAACATAAAAATCGAAAAGAACCAAAAGAAAAATAACAACTCAAGAAAAGACAATGTTTCTACCAAAACAAATATATGCTTGGCATTATTCTATTAGATAGACTCTAAAAGAGATTCCAAAACATGTGCATCCAAATTTTCAAGTTTCTTTCTCAATCTTGATCTTCTTGCAAGTTGAGGTATCTCCTTCCACCTTCGAATCTTCCGACTCCGAGGATAGTCACTTAGTTGGTGTAATAGCACTTTCCAACAATTCAGATTCATCATTGGCCGCAACTTTAATGGAGAATTCAAACAACAAATTATGTACAAAAACCACATTAAATTAAAGACTTCTTTCTAACCTTTGATTTTATCTCACTAATATTTTTTGAATAAAATTAAGATCTAATTTTGAGAGAACAAACAAAAAAATATTTTTTGAACAAATACCTTAGAACCTTCTATTTTCTCCTCTTTAATGATTGAGGATGTCTTTGAAATTGGAAACAAATCACTGGTGTAGTTAACATCTTAAAATTATAATTAATTATTATTTATAAATTAGATACTACTAATGACCAAGAAAGTAAAAAAATAAATTAATTTTTAATAGAAGTACACTTATATATACTCACAATATTGAATAGGGTGAGCCTCTTTGAATTTATTTATGAGATCCACATTATTAGTCATCTTCTTAACTTTATAAGAAGGTGAAAAATATGAAATATCATATATTTGAACTTCAATGATGAAGAGAAAGATCTTATCAATTAGGTTGAGTAAAAGTGTAGGTGTATCTGATAGATCTCCTTTCTGCAGGATATTACATAATATATTAATAATAAATAATATAAAAAATACCAATAAAAATATCTTCACTAATGCTTTTAGAAATAAATATTGGTTAGATCTTACCAATAGGAGTGAATCAAGTATCTCTACACAGCTCTCTTCCAAAACTTGTTTTACCTCTTTGTCAAAGACTACATAACATGCACAGTCAGAATCATCAATGACACCAAGCTTTATTCGATACCTGCTTAAAAAAGAAAATAACATAAGAAAAAGTTAAATATAGACTTATTTAATATCTAATCCAATGTACATAAACTTTAATTTAAATAAATAAATAAATAACCTTAGAGTCATGGATAAAAGGATATTAGTAGAAAACTCGCGTCTTCATCGAGTCAAACCATCTCAATTGAGTATGGCAATGGAGAATTTCCGTAACTTGATAGTGTCCATAACCATATCACTCGTATATGTACACACAAATTGTCGATTGTAGGATTGATGTCAGCAATTTTGTGAATATCAACCATTGGAATAAGTAGGAAGATTTTGGATATATGTAAAGAAAGGGATTGATGTACTTTAAATTGTGGTGCTTTATATCTCTCATAACTTATCATTTTTATAGTTACATCATAACTAAATTTTTTAAAATTTGGTTGACTTTAATTTAAAATTTAAAAAATAACAAACTAAGTAAAACAATCTAAATTTAAAATTAAAAAATAACAACTTAAATAAATAATAATTTAAAAATTCTAAACTACGTAAATATTTATTTATTGTAATATTAGTATGTAACAACCGAAGAATAATTAATGTAAATTTTTTTAAAACTCTAAATTTCTTTAAAAGAATTTATGTAGCTGCAATTTAAAAAAAATCAACAAAATTTTAAAAAATTATGCTAAAAAGAATTAACAGATTTTTAAAAAATAGTGTTAAAATATAAAAAAGAATGATCTAAATAAAATTAAAAAAATAACAACTTAAATAAAATAATTTAAAATTTAAAAAATAACAACGTAAGTAAAATAATCCAAACAAATAAAACAATTTAAAATTTTAAAAATAACAACCTAAATAAAACAATCCAAACTTAAAATTTGAAAATAACAATTTGGGCAAATAATAATTTATAATTTATAAATATAAATCTAAAAATTTCTAGTGACGACACGTAAGCAAATAAACTCCCAGACTCGACGTATGAGCGCCACGTCAGCAAATGAGCTCCCCATTTATATTATTATAAAGATTTCGATAAAAATATTAAAAATATTTTTTAAAGACGTTTATATGTGTCATAATATTATTGGACATTTTTATTAAGCCGGTTAATAATTTATTTTTTAATAAACTAGAACAAAATTGGCTTATTATAACAACAATAATAAATCTAATTGTCCGCATTATAATTATTAGATTCGATTTGATCCGATCGATTTACACCATCTAAACCGAATCATGTTTACATTTTTTGATAAAAAGACAAATATATCCTTAATTTTTGTTTAAAAAAAAATAAAAAAAACTATAATCAAGTGGGTTATGTAAATTGGTCGATTTGACCGGATCTAATAACAATTGAATTTATTGATATTATTATAAAAAATCGATTTTATTCTAGTTTGTTAAGAAATTAAAAAATAACCAATTCATTATTACCTCCAATAATAATGTAACACATAAGTGTCTTTATAAAAAGACATTTTATGCGTCTTTTTAAAAACATCCTGGTTTAAATATATGATATTAATTATAGGAGTCGGTTTTTGTTCTATTTAAATATATGATATTAATTATGTAAGTAATTTTTCCTCAAATTATTATTAATTCAAAATATTTTAATCTTGTATTTTATGAATGCTTAGAAATTAAGCAATGCTTTGAATATTCTCTCTCATAGTAACTACTAAAAGGTTAGAAAATATTGTGTGTGTCTGTATATGTTGACATGATTATTTAGGTGTCTTTAATATTTCTTCTTTTTGCCTACTTTGTGAAATATAAGGATAAAAATATTTTCTTTAATTAAACATTTTATACTAGAATAAATGTTTATTTGCACTATTTTAATTTAATATATGATATATTATTTATTTATTTTATAATTTAAATCAAATTGAACATTTTATTGTGATAATTATATAACATGAGAATCAATTATTTACAAATTTTTTATTTAAATTAATTAAATATATTATTTATCAAAATTCATAACACAAAATATTTATTGATATACGCAATTTTATATATATCGGATACTGAATTCTAAATTTTTATGAAACAAATATTTCGGATACACAGTCATTAAAATATGATACAACAAAAATATGATATATTCCAAATATACTCAGGATATGATACAAAACAGAAACCGAATATTCAATACTCGGAATACGCCCGTCAAAATAATAGGGTCATATTATCTGAGATATACATGCACAACTATATATAATAGGTGCAACGGAGACATGTGAGTCATTTGTTAAATTTTTTAAACTAAAATTTTTTTTCCTGCATCTTTAGTGAAGTACGTACTTAGCCTATGTTTGGTTAAAAGGAAAGAAATAGAGAAGAAAGAAATAGAAAAGAAAGAAAAAAAATTAAGTGAATTTTTATGTTGGAAAGAAAATAAAAAGAAAGAAATATTATAAAAAGACAATCTTATTCCTATATTATAATATATATTGAAAAAAGTGAAGGAATAATATTGAAAGTAGAGAGAGAAACATTAGTTTTTTCTCTATTTTCTTTTCAATATTGGAGAGAAAAAAAATTAGTAGACTCCACCACTTTTTTTTCATTCATTTTCTTTCCTTCGATTTTCTTCTCCAATCAAATAATAAAAAATAATCATTTTCCTTCCTATTTTCTTTCCTTCCTTTTTTTTCCTTCCATTCTCCACTCAATCAATTAAATGCGACGTGATACGTGATCAGAGCATTAGATTTTGAGGATGGTTTCTGTCTCTTTTATGCTAATTAATTAATTAGTTTACATATTTAGATTTTATTAAGTTAGTTTACATGTTAGGATACTTTGAGTTAATTAATTAAAAGATATATGAGAATAATGACAATTTATATTATTTTGATTTACATAGTATTATTCGACATATTAAAATAATTCGATCTAAGTATAGATGACGTGTTAGAATATTAACAAGTTAGATTAGATTGCTTTGCTTTAATTAATTAAGATCAATGAATTTAAATTAGCTAGGAGATCATTTGTTAGTATAGAATATTCGAATAAGAATAATTAATTTTTTAAAATTACATGATTTTTTTTATCGAATACTTAGGATATTACTAATTAATATTAATGTTGTTTCATGATCGTATTCTTAAAATAGAGTATTTTGTTAACGAAATTCTTTATGTACTTAATTCTAATATTTAATTACAACAAATATTAGATATCCATGAGATATAGATAAGATTAATCTAAAAGATTAATGGTTGCTATTTTTGCAAAAATTTCGATTTCTTTTGCCATGTCATGTGATATTGTTTTTCCACTCGTCCGATGTTCTATTGTCATATATTAGAAAGATTGGATTTGAACATATGGTAGAGCTAAAGAATTTTATGTTTAACAACGTCTTGTTCTCTACATTATTTATTGAACGATGGAGACTAAAGACCCATAATTTTTATTTTTCTTGGGATGAGATCATCGTTATATTGTAAGATGTCGCTTATCATCTTGATTTGTGAATGGATGCTGAGCCGATCAGGAGTTGTACTAGAGATTTCCAACAGTATCATTGGCACCCCACATGGCAGTGGGTTAAGCATTTGTTTGGTGACAAACCACCACAACAGAAAAAGGACAAGAAGCAGACCTTTGCTTTGAGGATGACCTAGCTGAGAAACAGGGTCTCACACATTCCGCCATCCTAATCACCACTACAGTAAAAACATCGAGTATCATTGGATTTATCGACAGAAAAATGAAATTAATCTGTCGGTAATAAATTTGCCATTGGATTTTGTGCCGGTTCTAATCCGATAGTATAAACTTTGCCGGTAAATGTTTACCGTCGAACTTTATTGTCCACCGGTAACTTGTGGTAGGTTTCATTTTTAAGCTATGAATATTTTGTGCCAGTTACCGATGGATTTTTCTAATGGTAAATTTGGCACCAAACTGTTTTGTTCTCACATTTTTACCGTCAAATTTTTTCGCAGGAGAATTCACAATAAGTTCAATTTTTTTAGTAGTTTTTTCTACATTAGTGGTGAAATTCTAAATTTTGTATTCAAATTTATATTTT
The DNA here is from genome assembly GCF_000817695.3 of Arachis duranensis. Lineage (NCBI taxonomy): Eukaryota > Viridiplantae > Streptophyta > Magnoliopsida > Fabales > Fabaceae > Arachis > Arachis duranensis. Next base: position 81,885,658 of record NC_029773.3, on the reverse strand, counting down.
GCAAAACTAGTAGCCAAATACTAAATACTAGAAGTCAAATATATTAAATTATCAAGTACATGAATAAAAGAAAAAGTCAAATAACGGAGGATATCATACAATTAAACAGTGTATAAAAAAACCCAAGTCACTGAAAATCGTCGTCGTCGTCATCGTCATCGTCATCATCCCGCTGGTCTTGCTGTTGAGGCTGCGGCGGCCTAGGCGGTGATGTCTGTGCCCCTTCAACAGCGCCGCTACACTACCAGTGCGCATTTAATCCTCCCACCGCCCCATGTTCCATTCCATCCGTTGAAGTCGCTTCAGCTCCCGCCTCCACTCAAACCTGAGGTCATCTATGTTTGTCATGCATGAGAGGATCGCCTGATACCTCTCCTCAGACTCCTGCGATTACTGAGCTCGTTGGTGAAGACTCCGGGTGAAGAGCAGCGCCTGCTCCTGAAAATCAACACCATCCTCGGGATCGATGGGTGGACTGGTGGCAGGGCAGATGAATGTCTTAACGTGAATGTGCGGAGGTTGTCGGTGAAAAATGATCCGATCCTGTACACGCGATTCTTGTACGAGTCGGATGCGACCTCATACCAAACCCCTATCAGGAACGACAGCTGATGCGGCATAGTTGCTGCCATCGTCTTGAGTACTCTAAGATTGTTGGGTTGCGGCCTCCAATCTCTGCGTGTAGGAGTCTTGTGTAATACATTTTATGATTAGGGCTTCTGATATCTTAAAAATGATATATCACATGATGTTTACTCACATAATAATCCGCGGCCAGCTGATCGACAAATATCTCTATGTTGTCCTTCAACGTGTTGGTATACTTGAAGGTTTTCGCCATCATCGCCTCGTGATCTAACGACTTGGACTATACATTTTGAAACCACAGTCAAGTAATACTGGCATTATATTAATACTAAATGAACTTAATAACAAAATGAAACAAGTTACTTACCATCTTTGACTTAATCTTTATGAATATCGATGACCTGTCAGTATATTTCGATAACCTAGCCAATATTCTATTAGCTTTGTTGGTGAAACGGCGACGCTTGAACCCCATTAGTCTCCTAATAATACGTAACATTCATTATTATTACAGTGAAAAATAAAAATGAATCTTCTCTATTTTTCTATTGATATTGTTATTGTTAAGTGTAGTTTTTATTACATAATATATTCTTTTATATTTTTTCTATTTTATTTAAAATAGCATAATAAAAAATTACACTTTATCATATTTATTAAAAAAATGAAAAATTTATTTCCCAAATACAATTACTATTTTTACTAGTGATCTTTTTATATAATTAACTTCCATATATTTTAATTTTTTATAAAAATTATTTAGGTTGGGTTGGTTTTATTAATTATTCTCTTAAAGAAATAGTAATTTTTATTATCTTGGATTTTATAAATTTGGGAAAAAAAGATGAAAATTAATTTTGATTAGCTACAATTCGTTTAATTTTATTGTAAAATAAATTTAAAGAATCAATTTCCCTTTGAAACAAATTATAGAAAAAAAATGATTGTATTACTATTATTATTCAAAAACATAAAATTTATCTTTATTATTAAAAAAAATAAAATTATTCTTTTATAAAATACTTGTATGTATATAAGAATGAGAATGTTATACTAAAACTTAACCGATAAATAAAAAATTAATTTTCAAATTTTAAGATAGTATTTTGTTATTATATATTTTTTAGTTAAGAATGAGATTAAAATTATTATATGTTTCAATAAATTAAAATTATGTGATAAAATGAAAAAAAATGTACTTTAAGATTTATGGAGCAATAAAAAAATTCTAATACATTATAATTAATCATGATAAATATAATTATTTAAACTAAACATTAAAATTCTAATGTGAAATCTTTGCACTCCATTTTAAGATTGTATTTCCCCTGTAAAATAACAAACTTTGTTTTCTTCTCTTTTAAATACATATAACAAAATTGAATATGAAATAAAAATCTGACCAAGGTATTTGGGGAATGAAGCAGTGGTCCTATCTAGACTCTAGACTTTAGAAAGATATCATTAAAAGGGTAAAGAGTTAAAACATTAGATAACAATTGAATTCGGTCCAGTTCCACTTAGACTTTTAATTACTATCCAAGTATTCAATGAGTTTTCCTTGAACTTTCCTCAGCGCTAAAATAGTTCCACCGACGTTTGGAAGTTTATATTGATGATGCTGTCAACTTATCAAAAATGGAAAACTTGATTATTATTGAGACATTGAATTCGAATTTCACTATGATTTATATAGTAAAGTGAATTGATTGATGACATGAGAACGAACTTTCAAATAAAAATAATAAGTTGGCAAATGTTCACATTATTGAGAAACTTTGATTGAATACAAGAAACCGCGTCCTAGATCAATGAAAAAATTGTTATGCGTAACTCTAGATAATTCACAAAATTTTACAGAAGAATAATGTATATACTCAATAAATTAATTGAAGACAACAAAATACAAAATATTAATGTAGAAAAAAGGAGAAATAGAGAGGAGAATAAGAGGAAACAAAAGTACGAAAAGATTTTCAACATTTTTTGTTGTAACTAAAATAAAAAGAGAAGAGCGGATGATAAGAATAAGAGAAAGAGCAATGTTAGGAGGTTAACAACTTTTGTGATTGGTAGCCATTAAATAGTTATCAATGATGATTTAATAGTGTAAAATTTGTGTGAAATTTCATCCAATGACTCATCTTTTTCTGCTGATTACATGGTGACTAAAATTTAATAAAATTGTTGTCCCTGACTTTTCTTAAGAAAAATTCATAATTTTTTTTTGTTCATACAACTCACCCTAAAGGATTCATCTAGTGTCTTCATTGAGACTGAATGCACATATAATTTTTAATGAGACACAATATATGCCACTAGTACAAACCTCAAACCACAAGAGAAATCCATATGAACCGCTGATTGGAAGACGAAAAAATTGGGCCAACAGAGACAAAGAGGAGAATAAGAGAAAATCTTTTTCTAGAGCTCCACTTTTGCTATTCAAAAGGAAAAAAAAAAAAGAAAAAAAGATAGCAAGGCATATAAATCATTAAAAGCCAAAAAGGATCCAATTTGATTAAGTAGGTTTGCTAGTAGTATTACGGGCACCTACATCACGGTATGATCATCCTGTTCCGATTCAATCCAAACGAGTTGACCATTTAATCGGGTAGAATTGGAGTTGTGGGCTTAGGCTCCGTACTCCGAAAACAAATTGAGGTTGGAGTATTGGACTAATAGTTCTACAATCTAATCAAAGAAAGATTTAAATTCAACATTTTATGTTTGGCAAAAATATTTATTACTGTTAGATTAGTAATTTCATTGGTTAATATAATATATAAATAATATTTGATATTTGAAGGATAGAAAGATTAAATCTTGTAGTTAATTAAAAATAAATTGAGAGTAAAATGGTAAATAAATTTTTGACGATTTATACTTTAAAATTTAGGGAGATTAGTAGGGGGTGTTCATAGATCAGATCTGATCTGCATATTTATCTGAATCCAATCCAAAAATTGTTGATATGGATTTGATCTGCAAGTCTATCGGATCGGATTGCTTTTTATGTTTTATTTCAACTAAAAATTATTGTATATGTTGTATTATTTTAATTTATTATTTAAGGATAGTATGTCTAATGTTATTTTAAAAGTAAACATATTTAAAAGAATAGAAAAAATGAATTTTATTGATATTTTTTAATAAAAATAAGTTTTTAAAAATATTTTTGTATTTTGCAGATATATCTGATATCCGATCCGATCTATAAATATGCAGATCAGATCAAAATTTTGGTCATATCCGATCTAATCCGCATTCACCCCTATAGATTAGTATTTAAAAAATAAAAATATTAATAAAATTTTTACGGCAACATTATTTTTAAATTACCTTTATAACAAAGATTAAAAAGTCTTAATTTTAAACTAAATTATCTTTATTTTTTATAGTAAATTTTTTTTTCAAAAATTAATCTATTTAAAATGTAAGATGAAATTTATTTATCACTTTACTTATAAATTTATTTGTTACTAGTCGTGTCAAGTAATGTGGAATTGGAAGATTGAGTACAAATTGAATACAAATAGTTCATATGTTAAGGAAGTGAATTTGCAAGTGTTATGAAGGATAAGGTTGAAGGCACTTTTAAGATTTATTATTTTATTTTATAACACAGATTAATTGTAGCACATTCCAATCCTACTTGAAAGAATAAACAATACAATGCCAAAGAGAAATTAGTTAAAAGCGAATAGAAACTAAAAAAACTTATCAGAAACGTTGTATAATACAAATCCTGAAACCGAACAAAGAGTACATGTTCAGTTCGCTATGCGTGTCACTTTCAGAGTTGCATTGCGTGTTTTACTCATGTCTTGCCACGAGTGCACTGCACGTGTCCATGCATGGCTACATTCACTATTCCTTTCTAAATAGTTGTCACGTTCTTGATTTTCCTCCCTTACTATGAGATACTTTTCACATAATTTTAGCATTAACTATAACACAAATTTGTTGCCTATATAAAGCCTCAACAAGAACTATGTTAGCATATTGAGCAAAAAGTCAAGTGTAATCAACTAAATTATTGCATAGATATAAGTTACAAGCATGGCATCTAAGCAACGACAAGATCTTAATGAAAAAGCAAAACAGGGAGAAACTGTGGTCCCTGGTGGAACTGGTGGCAAGACCCTTGAGGCTCAGGAGCATCTTGCTGAAGGTTATTAGTTATTATTATTATAATCTCAGTAATAACGTTAACGTTAAATGATTATAAATGAATATGCAATTATATAATATAAAAATGTTGTTTAACTGTCAGGAAGGAGCAAGGGAGGGCAAACCAGGAAGGAACAGTTGGGAACAGAAGGGTACCAAGAGATGGGTCGCAAGGGTGGATTAAGCACCATGGAGAAATCTGGAGGAGAACGTGCTGAAGAGGAAGGAGTTGAGATTGATGAGTCCAAGTTTGCCACCAAGAACCAAAACAAGTAGTACCATCATCTTATTATAATCCTAATCATGTATGCTAGCTTCTAATGTATGTGTGCTTAATGTATTAGCACTAGGTAGTAATTAGGTTACGGTTAATATATAACAAGGTATTTAGGTCCAGTGTTATTAGTGTCTAGAGTTCTATAATAACTAGCTAGCTAGCATATATTGAGAGGTTATGCTTGTTATTACTAGTGTTTTAGTTGTTAAGCTTTGATGGTAAGAGTATATGGTTTGTCTGTAATGATGTGTTTAATGATGTAATGACAAATCTAATATTTTCCTTTAGAGGGTTGAATTGTGGTTTATGTTGTAGCATCATAATGCCATTACTTATGATGGGTGCAAATATCATTTCATCTTTGATACTAAACTAGTAAAGTATTGCGACCAAAACATTAATTTTGTAATGTTTTGTCATGTATTTGGCAAAATAAAATTATTAATCTTTGCCGTCTAATTCCTAGTAGATTTGTCGAGCTGTGTGTTAAAAATATTAGATGATCTTAACTTTTGACTGAAAGTAATGAGACAACAATGTTTGTCATTGGCACACTTTGTGCTATATAAACTGTGCCGCTTGCATTTCTCATTTCATACCTTTAAGTCCTGAATATCAGCATATCTATGAAGTAATGGAATCAAAGTACAGCATGTTGTCCCTTCTTAGTTCAAATCGTATAAACTCAAATCTAACTCATTATTTTGAGGTCTTGTGTTAGAAGAATATGATTGTTTTGGGTACTCTCCTATTTTGGACAGATTTACAAGTATCATAATTAATACGAGAAATTTTGAGAGGAAATCAGCCCATCAAAACAATTTTTTAGGGACCGAATTGTCAAAGTGTCAAAATGGTGCCTATTTGGTTAACTTTTTTCATTTATGGGTACTGGCCATACAGACGGAAATACACTAATTTTAGATTAGTTTTAGATTAGATTTTTATAAAATAGAGAGTTAATTTTTTATAAAATAGTATTATACATATAAAATTTGATAAATTTTATCTCATTTTTTTAAAAATAATATGTAAAATAACATGTTATTTTATTTAATAATTAATTATATTTATTATTTGAGTTAGTTTAATTTAATGAAAATTAATATCTTAATTATAATAGAATTATTTTATAATTAAATTATTATTTAAAATAAATAATTATATAATTTTTTGTCAATTTACTTTTTACTTAAAAGAACACTTTTGAATTTTCGTTACTTGGAGCAGATGCATTATTTGTTATCACTTAACAAAAAAAATTATATTAAACATATGCATTATTTCTTATCTATCTATAAAATGTGTATTTTGTGAAAGTAAAATTATAATTTTATTATAGTAAAAATATTAACTCTCATTGAATTTTGAATAACTCAAGTTTTAAGTATAGTTAGTTATCATATATTGACACATCATACAAAATAAATTACATATTATTTTAAAAAAGAGTTAGTAAAATTTACTAAAAAATTTTTTTATAAAGATTATTAGATAAACAATAATTTTTATAAATAATGTGAATAATAGACTTTAAAATTGATTCAATAAATAAAAAAATACTCTATCCTAAATTACTTCCTAAATCTTAACATTAGATAACTATTTTCATACCTTATAAGGGTTGTCATAACTGTACATGAGTAATAGAAAAAATATCTATCCCTTATAAGGGTTATCCCTTAACACATACCTTAGATAACTATTTTTTATAAGGGTTGTCACAACTGTACATAAGTAAATGGAATAAAAAAAATAATTATTTAATTAAAAATAATAAATATAATCATCTCTATACTTATTTATATTGTTTAATATTCTCATTGTCTATATCTATATTTTTCTTTGTTATAAAACAAGGATGTCGGACATACACTATCATATACCTTCTTTTTAAAGAAATTTGAAAATTAATAGGTTAATGATTTTGTTTTAAGAATCGCAATATAAATGTTGGATGAAATTTGTTTATCACTTTACCGGTAAATTTATTTGTTACGAGTCATGTCGAGTAAGATGGAATTAAAAGATTTAGAGTACGGATTGAATACATATAGTTCATATGTTAAAGAAGCGAATTTGCAAAGTGTTACGAAGGCCAAGGTTGAAGGCAATTTTACCACACAGATTAATGGTAGCATATGCCAATCCTACTTGAAAAATAAACAATACAATGCTAAAGAGAAATCAGTTAAAAGCTAATAGAAACTAAAGGAACTTATCAGAAACACTCTAGATACAAACCTGCCAACCCAATAAAGAGTACATGCTCATATTAAAAGTTCGCTGCCCTATTCCCGAATAAATAACTCGACGCGTGTCATTTTCGGAGTTACATGTCTTACTCATATTTTGCCACGCATGCACCGCACGTGTCCATGCATGGCCACGCTCACTGTTCCTTTCTAAGTAGTTGTCACGTTCTTGATTTTTCATAATTTTAGCATTAATTATGCAACACAAATTTGTTGCCTATATAAAGCCTCATCAAGGTCTATATTAGCATACTGAACAAAAAGTCAAGTATAATCAACGACATTATTACAGAGATATAAGTTCTAAGTAAGTTCTAAGCATGGCATCTAAGCAACAAAGCCGACAAGAGCTTGATGAAAGGGCAAAACAGGGAGAAACTGTAGTACCTGGTGGAACTGGTGGCAAGACCCTTGAGGCTCAGGAGCATCTTGCTGAAGGTTTATTATTATTATTATTATTATTATTATTATTATTATTATCTCAGTAATAATGTTACGTTGAATGTATATAAACAAATATGCAACCATATAATATAAAAATGTTGTTTCACTGTCAGGAAGGAGTAAGGGAGGGCAAACAAGGAGGGAGCAGTTGGGAACAGAAGGGTACCAAGAGATGGGTCGCAAGGGTGGATTCAGCACTATGGAGAAATCTGGAGGAGAGCGTGTTAAAGAGGAAGGCGTTGAGATTGATGAGTCCAAGTTTGCCACCAAGAACCAAAACAAGTAGTACCATCATCTATTGTAATCCTAATCATGTATGCTAGCTTCTAATGTTATTGTGTGCTTAATTTATTAGTACTAGGTAGTGATTAGTTCAGGGTTAATATATATAACAAGGTATTTAGGAGTTACCAGAGTGTCTAGAGTTACAAGTGTCTAGGGTTTTCTAATAATAACTAGCTAGCTAGCATATGTTGAGAGGTTATGTTTACTATTACTAGTGTTTTCGTCGTAAGGCTTTGATGGTTGGAGTATATGGTTTGTATGTAATGATGTGTTTGATGATGTAATGACAAATTTAATATTTTTCTTAATGTCATTAGTCAATATGGATGCAATTATTATTTCATCTTTGCTACTAACTAAACTAGTGAAGTCTTGCAACATAAACATTAATTTTGTAATGTTTAGTCATGTATTTGGCAAAATAAAATTATTAATCTCTACAATAATACTTCTAATTCTTGGTAGATTTGCTCAACTGTGTGTTAAAAATTGATAAGAAGATTTTAACTTCAGTAAACTGAAAAGTGACGAGACAAAAAAGTTTGTCATTGGCACATCTTGCGCTATATAAACAGCGGCTTGCATATATAAAGCATATCCATGAAGTAATGGAATAAAAGTATTGCACATTGTCCTTTTTTTAGTTCAAACATTCTTGGTACAATTTTAGTTTTAATATCTAAAAAACCAAATTATCAAACTACTTCTAGAACTAAATTTTTGGAAAGCCTGTTTGGACCACAGAGATCAGAAAATTAAAATTTTGGACAAAATTTGTAAGTATTATGTTGTACAACAGTTATTGTGTTTCATAATTCATATTAGGAATTTTGAGAGGAAATCAGCCCATCGAAAAATTTTCTATGCGAAGGTGCTGAGAGTGTCTGTTTGGTTTACTTTAGTTTTTAATCTACAGCCATGTATGGATATCGGCCATGTCAGAAGGAGACACTTTTATATTTTTATAAAATACAGAGATATAGTTAATTTTTTATAAAACACTACTATATATATAAAATTTGGTAAATTCTATTTGATTTTTCTAAAATAATATATAAAATAATGTTATTTTAATTTAATAATTAATTATATTTATATTTAAATTACTTTAATTTAATGAAAATTAATATTTTAATTATAATAAAATCATTTTATAATTTAATTATTATTTAAAATAAATAATTATATAATTTTTTAAATATTAATAATTAAATTACAAAATAATTTTATTATAATTAAAATATTAATTTTTATTAAATTAAAATAACTCAAATTTTAAATATAATTAATTATCATATTAAAATAACATCTAATTAAAAGTTGACATATTATAAAAAAATAAGTTACATGTTATGGAAGGTGTAGTAAAATTGTGGGGCATACACTACTATCTTCCTTTTTATTCCGTTTAATTCAGATTTCAAGCAGGATTAATTCATATGTTGTAATTAAATTCGAATCAACCATCTTATTACAATCACTTTGGGTGGGAAAGAAAACTGAAAATTAATAGATAAGTGATTTTTTTTAATCAATTTTGGGAAACATAGCTCATAATTGGTTTCAGCCTAAATGTAAAGAAGATTTAGGATAAAATTATCAATGAAGGTTCAACAAATCATCTTCTTTTTGGTGATATCAATCATCCATTATTGCATGTGTATCAGAGGTCCTTGTTGCTTCAATTCAAGAACAACTTCACGTTCGACCATCAATATTCCACCAAGTTGAAGACATGGAATCAAAGTATTGCATGCTGTGATTGGAGTGGCGTATCTTGTGATCATGATGCTCATGTAATCATGTTATTGCTCTTGATTTGAGTGAGGAAGGCATCCAAGGTGGATTCGACAATTCAAGCAGCCTTGTCAGTCTCCAACATCTCCAAAGTTTACTTCAATTCTTCCATTCTATCCAAGTCCAACAAATTGGAGAACTTGACTTATTTGAACTTGTCACATGCTGGTGACGGAGGAAAATTGTCGGCAAAAAACTTCACAAAAAATGTGGCGTTGCAAGTATAGTTTTAAACCAATAAATTATCCTCGATCAATGTTTAAATTGTTTGTCACTTAAGCAAATCCAATAAAATTAATCGAAGTATTTAAACTTCGAGTCGTCTTTCAAGGAATTGCAACGAAGTGTAGTTTGTTATTGGTTATGGAAAAGTATATTTTTTGGGTTTTTAAAATAAAGAACAAGAAAATATAGATTGTGAGAAAAATAAACTAATAACTAAGAAAGCTCTTAGCAAGGATTGAGAATTAGAAGTCATATCCTCATTATCATCGTCAATTGTGATGGTAAATGTGAATTGTCTTCACTTAGTTAATTTCTAACCAATTGAAGAAAGTCAAGTGCATACAATCAACTTGAGTTCACAAGTCCTAGTCAACCCATAGTGAAAGACTAGATTTAGTGAAATTCAAACTAACCGGCAATCTTCAATTACCATTCAACAAGAGACTTTGACAATTCAAGAGTCTCTAATTGATCAATCCAAGTCAAAATGTACCAAACTCAATTCATAAATGGGAAGTTAAAAACATAGCAATTTTCAGAAAAATTCGACAACATTCTAGCAGTAAATTGAGCGTTCTCGGATTACAAACAAGCAGCAAACTCAGTTCATATGAATTCAAAATCATTCCAGCATGAACAACAACATAAGAATTCATAGACTAAAGCAATGAAACAGAATACTCAGCCCATAAACACCAACCAAAATATGCATACCAATCAACAGAAATGACCATCATCATCATATTCACAAAGCAATGAAACACACACCAATTCAGACAGCATGAATAGCAAACAATTATACCTAAATTCATTATCCACGCCAGATTCTCTAACCACATACATTCTAATCTAGCTAAACTTAACAAAAATCTGATTAACAACTAATACTAATATGAGAATCAATTAAAAGGAAATTAAAAAAAGAAACATAAGTTAAAATAACTATAGGAGATGAAAACTAGAACCTGGGAAGATGAATAGGAAGAGAATGGAAAATTGAATGGAATGAGTGGTGGAATAAGGAATTTCCAGTCCAGTAGCGGCAGTAGTGGCGGCCCGCGGTGATGCTAGCACGGCGGTGGAAGCAGAAGCAAAGAACGGTGCAGAGCAGGGGCACCAAGAGAAAGAGGCAATGGAGAAAAGAAAGAATTGGTGGTGGTTGATGGTGGTTACCCAGCGGTGAAGATGGCAGCCGTGGCAGTTGTGGTAGTGGTAGAAAAGGGAGGACGGAGCGAGAGAGGAGAAGAGGAAGAAAGAAGAAAGAAAGGTAAGAAAGAGGTTGACGGCCGTCGGTAATAGGGTCGCTGGCGGTGATGGGAGGTAGTAAGAGGCAGAAGCTTGATGGAGGTTATGGAGTTTCTGGTTCTTGGAGGGAGAAGAGAAAGAGACGTTGAGGGTGAAAGGGGACGCGAATGAAGTTAGGGTTCTCACGTTAGGGGGTTAATGAATTCAAATCCACACATGTGCGTAAGTGACGCGCGAGCGTGGAAAGGGTGAAAATGGCGGCGACGTGTACGCGTTCATCACGCGTAGGCGTGAAGGGAGAAAAAAGAATATGACGCGTACGCGTGGAGGAAAATTGTGCGAAACACACAGTTTCAGCATACTTGTTGCACAACTCTCTGGAATTTGTACTGGGGTAGCATTGAGGTACGATGCGTGTGTGTTGGTCACGCCTACGCGTGGAAGGCCAGAGGTTGTGCGCCTATCACCCCACCCGCATGGTTCCAGCGCAACTCTCTAGTTTTTGTACCAGAGGTTGTAGCATTCAATATTACACGTGTGCGTCGGCCATGCGCACACGTGGGACAATTTTTTATTTTTTATTTTTTGAACCAACAAGCTATCGAATTAATGCCAAACATTATTAAACAGGTGAAACCACAACTTAAACCAAATAATCCCAACTAAAATTGAAAATCCAACTTATTACTAATATAAATAAAAGAGAAAATAGGAAGAATTTACTATGGTGGGGTGTCTCCCATCTAGCACTTTTAGTTAAAGTCTTTAAGTTGGACATTTGGTGATTTCCTTGTCATGGTGGCTTGTGCTTGAACTCATCTTGAAATTTCCACCAACGCTTGGATTTCCAATAAGCTCCAACATTTCCAAGTGAATTCACCAAACCTTGATGAAGTTATTCACAAGCTTTGAGCTCCCAAAATTGATCATCTTGTATGCCGTGTTTCTACACCCGTCTTTAAGTGGATCATCATTGTTTCAACCGGGTCACAAGTAATCCGAATTCTCAATGAAGTACCAAACTCTTCTCTTAGATCCAACCAATTGATCACTAGTCCAACCCTTGCATCTAGTTCTTGAATTCTCAACCTTGATGAGTCTTGATTTACAACTCAAACCACTAAACATCCTTCTCTTATGCTTCATTCCACAAAACCTCCTAAATTGACCATCCATTTCAAGCTTACCATACTCAAGTGGGACAATAAAGCTAAGAGTGATAAGTTTTACCCACTCAATTGAAGGAGTAGATGGCAACCTAGGTAGAGAAGTTTCCAACGATCTTGACAAAGCATATTCAACTCCTGTCCAACCTTGCCGAAGAACTTCCACCTCAATGTTGCTTTCAATTTCATCGAGAGAAGGTTCTTCAAATTCAAGAGATTCACTTGTGGATGCAAATTCATCACTAGGGAAACTTGATTCATGATCATCATCACCAAGGGAACTTGCCTCTTGATCTATTCCATCCAATTCTTCATAGGGAATATGCCTTGGAAGTTATGCACCTTCTTTCTTAACCCATTTTTCCAGTCCAATGGAGGGAGATTTAATTGTAGATAGAAATTCATCAATTATTGAATCCATCTCTTGATCAACCTCCTCAAAGTCTTCAACCATGATATGCTTTGGAAGTTGTACACCCTCCTCATTATCAAATTCAAACTTCTTGGAAGGAGGCTATATGAGGTTCCCATGGACTCTCAACATCTCCCAAGTCTTCAATCACCTCTTCCTCTTCAACAATTACGTCTTCCTCCAATTGTTCTAGTACAAAATCACATTCCTCATTTCTACCGGAACTTCTAATCTCTCCTTCATGCTACGCTCCTCATTAAATTCTCCACATGCGGACATAGGTATACTTTGAGTGTCAAAGCGTAGGAAGACTAAATTATTTACTACCTCGGTCAAGGTAGCCACGAATTCTAGTGTCTTCCTTTGAGTTTCATGTTGCTCATGAAGTAGTGAAGCAAAAAAAAAATCATCTATTGGGACTTGGGGTGGATAGGAGGGTTCGTTAATTGGGAGAAAGGACTCACAATAGGAAGGTGGTTCATCTTGATAAGGATATAGAGATAGTGTATAGTGAGGTAATTCTTGGGAGTAATTGAGGTGGTTCTATGTATGGTTCAAATGGCTCATAAGGTGGTTGGTATGGTGGATATGTATTAGGGTCATATGGAGGTATTTGGTGGTATGAGCCTTGTGAGCATGGTTGGAGATTATATTGAGGAGGGGGTTCATAAGCATATGGTGGTGGTTATTGGTAGTCACAAGAAGGTCCACCATAACCATTGTCTTGGTATGCATCATGGGATGGCTCTTGATCATAATGCACCGGAGAGGGTTGTTAACATGGAGGTTGTTCATAAGCTTGAGACTCCTCCCACCTTTAATTGTCCCATCCTTGATACATATTTTCATTGTAGCTTCCAGTTATAACCGAAGAGAGAGAAAAAAAAGAAAGGAAAAAGGAAGAGGGACTTAGTGAGTCACGTGACTCACACCCTATCCCCAACCCCAGTTATTTTCTCCCGAAACCATTCCCTCTCTTTTCAATTTCATTTCTTCTTCTTCTTCTTCTTCTTCTTCTTCTTCTTCTTCTTCTTCTTCTTCTTCTTCTTCTTCTTCTTCTTCTTCTTCTTCTTCTTCTTCTTATTAAAATCATACACTATCATTAAACCCACTTATTTCATTTTACTTCCCACTCCTTCTCTTCTCTATTTTATTCATTCAAATTTTATTTATCAAATCCTTAAATCATGGAGTTTCAACTTGATTAGTGAGGAAGGTATTCAACTTTTGAGTTTCAATTATTATTGAGACTTCAAGGTAACTCTTTGACTCAATAATTAGCCATATCCCCAACTTTTGTCATCTCTATATTTATGGATATGTATAAATCCGAATTAGGGTTATTAGGATTAGGAAAATTTGGGGATTTTGGTCAAGATGAGTAAGATTATGTTAATTGACAATGTTAGTAGCTCACAAACATCATTATTGTCATATTTTTAGAGTTGTAGAGTTATTGGACATCATTTGGTAGCTTGTTGGCGCGCTCAGAGTTGCTTCCGGTTCTTTAAAATCAAGTTGTGAGTGGATATTATATCTATAATTATTTTTAAATATATTATTATCAATATTTTTGTTGAATCATTAATTTAGGAGTTTGAAAATATTTTATTATTGTGATTTTTGAATTTTTGAAATAAACATTGATTTGTGAAATTTACAATTTTATAAAAATACACACAAGACGATATTTATATATTTTGTAAAGCATACATGTTTTCTTATTTGACTTTATTAAATTTTAATTAAATTTTAGTATGCATTCTTATATACATTTTTTATTTACTATGAAAATTTAGTAATATGTTATAATTATTAGAGATTTATTATAAATGATTTGGTTTGGATTAGTTTGGGAGACTCTGACTAAAAAACCGTAGTTAACGACGGTTATGACGTTAACTTATATGCATCTAACTTGGACCTCAGCTAGCAGGGGCATTGCTAGCCCAACGTGTAGGCCACACATTGGATTTGTTATACCGTACGGGCACACTAGAGGAAAAGGCTACCCTTAGAGGTAGAGCCGCCTTAGGTGTGTAATATTTGATTTGATTTGGCTTCTGGAATGAGAACTCCCATTTCAGTTCATCCGCTTAACTACTTATCTATTTGTTTGCATAATTAATTAATATAAATTTCTCATCTCTGAAAGGAAATA
The DNA here is from genome assembly GCF_000817695.3 of Arachis duranensis. Classification (NCBI taxonomy): domain Eukaryota; kingdom Viridiplantae; phylum Streptophyta; class Magnoliopsida; order Fabales; family Fabaceae; genus Arachis; species Arachis duranensis. Next base: position 81,870,630 of record NC_029773.3, on the reverse strand, counting down.
TAATTTTCAAGGTAAACTCTGTATTGTCTCGTGTGGGTTATAGATGTAATGTTTGCTCACTGAGTTGCAAAACTCACCCTATTATATTCCCATATTTTTCAGATACAGGAGTCATCCCAGGTTCCATTCCACCTGCCCTCAGTAGATCTTAGTCATTTTGGTGAGCCCTTCTTCTTTCCAAGGGCTAAGTAATTATGTAATGGAACCTTTGCTCAAAATTTAGATTATGTCACAGGCAGGATTCTCGTGTGTATAAATGCGTATTTTGGATATATTTGGTTGTGGATATAATTGGAATATGTTGTATTGTTGTCTTTGGAAATGGATGTTTATTATTGATACAGGAAGATACTTTTTATATGGGTAAGGTCCTAGAAACAGAGGAGATTCTGTCCATTTTTCTGAAAAATTAGGTTGTTTAGCTTGCTGAAGGACCTGTTCCTTGAGCGCCAGTTATTGCTTGGTTCGGGTCATAACAAAGTGGTATCAGAGCTTTAGGTTTTCCTGTGTAATATGGAGCAAGTGTTCTTTAGTAAGATCACAATTGTGCAAATGGAAGCCGGCCTATAGGAAGTTATCCTCAATCTTTTGGTCTCAAAATTCTTTCTGTATGTCCTATTATCTTTGAACACCATATACGTATGTCGTTGGTAATCCAATCGCTTATTTACTCAATAGGTGGAAGATGCCACCTAAGAAAAGACGTGGGAGAGCTGTTAATGCTCCTGATACTTGCTGAATCCAGTAGGGCAGTTTCTCCGCCACTTGGAGCGCTTCGACAAAGGCCAAGGAGCCAAAGGATAGATGATAGGCGCGAAAGAGAGAACCCCGCAGTAAGAGAGGCTCAACCGGACTTAGTGGCTGAATTAAGGGGAATGAATCAAACCTTTAATGCGGTATTACAGGTCCTAACAAATCAAAATAGGGGCGGAGCAGGAATTTCTAGTATGCCAAATCCTCAGCCTCATAGAGTTCATCAATTGTTTGGGGATCAAGAGCCGCCAATTGAAAAGTATTTGAAGTTGAATTCGTCCACTTTCAATGGAGATTTATTGGATGAAGATCCACAACAATATCTAGAGGATGCAAAGAAAGCTATTTGAGCTCTCAAGTGCACCAAGGAATGGGCTGTTGAGTTAGTATCCTACAACTTGCGTGGTTCAGCAAGATATTGGTATGAGTCTCTTCTTGAGAGCAAAGAAGCAGCTGTACTTCCTCCTCCTTCTTGGGAAGAGTTCACTGAAGAGTTTCTTGCTCGATTTTATCCAGCTAACAAGCAAGCAGAAGATGCAATTTCCTTTGAAAGATTAAGGCAAGAGAATATGACAGTGACTGAGTATGCTAAGGAGTTTACTAGACTTTCTAAGAGTGCTCCGTACTTGGTGAATTCAGAAGAGATGAAAGTTCTTCGTTTCGTTTGTGGATTGGCAGAACCTATGTTCACTACTCTTATGCATGAGGTTGGACGCATGTCTTATAAGGATGTCCTAAACTCTATCTCTGGAATTGAAGCTGGGATAGTGGAGAAAAATGCTTTTAAGGATGTTGGTAAGAAGCTTAAGATGAAGGGACAATTTTCTGGTGGAGCTAGTTCAGAAGGATTTCAGTCTCATCATGGTCAGACTAATCAGCAAGGTTATTCAGGTTATCGAGCTCGTCCTCAAACATCTTTCGGTGGGGTTGCTTCTTCTGGATCTGTTCCTATGAGTGTTTCGAGTCCAAGACCTTTTGTTGGGGGCATCCCTCAATCTAGCAGACATGGTTCTAATCAGACAAGACCAACTAAATCTTACTGCCAACAGTGTGGGATCTACCATTCCGGTATATGTTTTAAGGCTATTGGTGCATGTTTTGGTTGTGGTCAATCTGGTCATCTTAGGAGGGATTGTCCAAATCCTAGATGAGGCTTTGCTCCAGGTATTGCACATCCTACAACACCAATGCCATCATCTTCAGCTATGTCTATTAGAAATTCTTCTGGTCCTAGTGGTAGAGGAGCTAGTGGCAGGGGTCAGACTTATAACAAAGGAGGGAGCCAAAGAGGAAGAGGTCAGACACGTGTGTATTCTTTAACACGTCAAGATGCTCAAGCTTCTAATGCGGTTGTAGCAGGTACTTTACAAGTTTGTTCTTTAAATGCTCGAGTGTTATTTGATATAGGTTCTCATTATTCATATGTATTTCCACATCTTGCATCTCATTTCGATAAACAACCTGAACTGTTATCCCACCCATTTCATGTTGGCACTCCACTTGGAGTCTCCACGGTGGATCGAGTCGTGTTTTGGTCTTGTATTGTTAGAATTAATACAGTCAAAACCTTAGCTGATTTGATCCTTTTAGAACCAATGGAAGATATTGATGTCATCCTAGGCATGGATTGGTTAGTAGCTTGTCATGCTGATGTGGGCTGTTACTCCAAAACTGTGAAGTTTGACATACCGGGTATCTCACCTTTTATTTTTAAGGGTGATGACTGTCCCACTTTAGCTAGATCATCTCATCTATGAGTGCTATGCAATTGATGGATAAGGAAAACCAAGGATTTCTAGCAGTTGTTAGAGATGTTGATGCCGAAGCACCTAGTCTTGATTAGGTTTCTATTGTTAGAGAATTCCCTGACATGTTCCCTGATGAGCTACCGGGGATGCCGCCTGACCGTGAAGTTGAGTTTTCCATAGAATTGGCTCCGGGGGTCCAACCTGTGTCCATTCCTCCTTATCGTATGGCTCCAACTGAGTTACAAGAATTAAAAGTTCAATTGGAAGATATGATAGAGAAAGGATTCATTCATCCTAGCACTTCTCCGTGGGGAGCTCTTGTTCTATTTGTAAAGAAGAAGGATGGAACGATGCGACTATGTGTAGATTATCATCAGCTCAATAAGATAACTGTTCGTAACAAGTATCTATTGACAAGGATTGATGATTTTTTTGATCAACTTCAAGGAGCTACATGTTTCTCGAAACTCGACTTGCATTCAGGGTACCATCAATTGAAGATAAAAGAGGAAGACATTCCAAAAACTGCTTTTCGTACTCGCTATGGGCACTATGAGTTCTTAGTAATGTCCTTTGGTCTGACGAATGTGCCTGCAGCTTTCATGGACTTAATGAATCGAGTCTTCAAGCCTTTCTTAGATCCCTTTGTTATCATTTTCATCGATGATATGTTGGTGTATTCGAAAAGTGCTACGGAGCATGAGTGTCATTTGAAGATTGTGTTACAAACCTTAAGGGATCACAAGATTTATGCTAAGTTTTCTAAATGTGAGTTTTGGCTTGATCAAGTGACATTTTCGGGCATGTGGTATCAAAAGATGGAATCATGGTGGATCCAAAGAAGGTTAAAGCCGTTCAGAAGTGACCAAGTCCTACTACAGTGATAGAAATTCGTAGCTTTTTAGGGTTGGCTGGCTACTATCGGCGATTCATCAAGGACTTCTCGAGAATTTTGGCACCATTAACCAAGTTAACTCAGAAGAATGTGAAGTTTTAATGGTCAGAAGCTTGTGAGGAAAGTTTCCAGAAACTTAAGGCTTGTCTAACCTCAGCACCAATTCTTGTTTTACCTTCTGGGTCTGGGGGATTTTCAGTCTTTTGCGATGCATCTCGGATAGGACTTGGTTGTTGTTTATACATCGGTTCGAGCTATAAAGGACCGGGTTGGCCGACCTCTTAGAAGGTTGGCCCATTACTGACCCCTTCACAAAGAGCTCGGACAAAATGCCACAGAGGCCCAAATAAGCCCAACCGAAGGGACACAACCCAAATCTAAAGGCAGCAAAGCCTAAATAAAGATAAGGCGGTTCCCCTTAAAGATAAGATGACTTCACTCAAAGATAAGATAAGATAACTATCTTATCTCCAGAAAGGTCACTCCACACTATTATAAATACACTGGAGCACCCAGGTATAACTCATACTCTGATTCTGCACTAAAACCTGCCTAAAGCACGTGCTAACTTAAACATCGGAGTCTCTTGCAGGTATCACCACCCTCCGGTGACGAAGGATCAGCAGCACTGCCAAGTCCAACAGGTCAGACACGACAACTCCGGCCACCAGATCCAATAAATTGGACACAAAAGCTCCAGCTGCCAGATCCAACAAGTCAGACACGACAGCTCCGGCCGCTAGATCCAACAAGTCAGACACAACAGCTCTGGCCACCACAACAGATCTCATCCGAGATCGACCTTCAGTTTCAGGTAACCCTCGAAACATTGGCGCCGCGAAAGTCATCCCATCATCATGGTGGACAACCTTGACAACGACCACGATTTTGATCTTGAAAACAGGACGCCGTATAAGAACGCGGACATCACACCAAAAGATACATCTCAACCAAACAGAGACAAGAATTCGCCAAATATAGAACTCTTGGATGCTCTACAAGCTCAACAAGATCGTCTCAAATAGCTCGAAAAAGAGGCCAAGCATCAACGGAAAGCCAAGAGGGACCTTCAGAGAGAAACCAGGCGATGCCGAGAGCTAGAGGATAACCTCCTAAAGTTTGAGGCTGATCTCAAAGCTAAAACCATTCAGTCTAGTCACGATGACAGCTCCTACAAGGACCAAGATCTCTTCACCAAAAAAATCATGAAAGCTAAAGTTCTAAAGGATTTTAAAGCTCCCGACATTACCCCAAACGACGGTACCTCCGATCCAAGCCATCATCTCAGTAATTTCAGAAGCAGAATGTATCTCACTAACGCCTCGGACGCTATTTGATGCAAAGCCTTCCCGACTACTCTAACAAAGACAGCAATAAAGTGGTTTGACAGTTTGCCTCCTAGATCCATCACAAGTTTTGATGACCTTACTAAAAAGTTCCTCGCCAGGTTCTCCATTCAGAAGGATAAAGCCAAACACGGTCTAAGCTTGCTGGGAATTAAAAAAGGAGATCGGGAAAGCCTTCACAGCTACATGGAAAGATTCAACAAAGCATGCCTTGACATACAAAGTCTTCTAACAGAAGCGGCCATCATGGGACTCATCAACGGCCTAAGAGAAGGACCTTTCAGCCACTCAATATCCAAGAAGCACCCAACATCACTAAACGAGGTTCAAGAAATGGCAGAAAAATATATCAATATGGAGAAAAACTCCCGATTGGGAGACAACTTAAAAACCGGATTCTCCTAACCCACCACGGGACAAGGATAAAGAATCCTGAAAGAAAGAAGACCAACCCATTGAGAAACCTATCTCTTGTGAATGTCTACCGAGAGACATGCAACACTGAGAAGATCCTGCCACCTCGCCCAATTAAACACAAAAGAGAAAGGAAGTCGGTCAGAGTATTGCAAATACCACCGAATCTACGGACATTCTACCAACGAGTGCTTCGACCTAAAGAATGTCATAGAAAGATTGGCACGAGAAGGGCGACTAGATCGGTTCTTAGCCAATAAAGCGGATGAACCGAGAAAGAGAAGAAGGGATGAAGAGGTCGGACGAGTTGAACGTCCACTTCACACCCCTGAGAGACATGTCATATAATAAATGGAGGATTCACAGAAGGAGGGATCTCCAAATCATCTCGCAAAAAATACCTTAAAGAGGTATATTAAGGAAGGGAGAGAGGTTTGAATAGACAACGGAGTGCGGACAAGCCTTCCGAGATTTCAAAAAATTCTTGGGGCAACCACCCATTCTTACCCGACCATGGAAAAGTGAAGAACTCACATTATACCTCATAGTGGAAAGTCGGGCAATGGCCTCAACACTAGTCAGAGAGGACGAAAGTGGGCAACAACCTGTCTACTTCATCAGCAAGGCTCTACAAGGGGCCGAACTAAACTATCAAAAGATAGAAAAGAGATCGTACAATTTGGGGGACCCTGGACAAAACCAGAGAACAGCTCGGACAATTCGGGGGACCTTGGACCAAACCAGAGAACAAGTCAGACAATTCGGAGGATATGAGGTCCGACATATACCTCAAGAATAGAATGCCCGAGTTGATGCACTTTCAAAACTAGCCAGCACCAACAGCTCAGACAATTCGAGGGATATGAGGTCCGACATATACCTCGGGAACAGAATGCCCGAGCTGATGCACTTTCAAAATAAATACCAAACATGGGGGCAATAATAGAAGCCTTATCCAAGAAACACTACAGAATCCATCAATCTCGAAGGAAGAAAAGGTCTTAACCATATCAGGTCAGGGTCGTTCCCCCGAAGTCAAGGAAGGAAAACAAACCATCTCCTCAGGATCCGGTGACACCAACTCATGATTCTTCTATCCCTACAAATTCTATAGAACCTCCTAAGTCGCACAGAGTACTCAGGAACACACATTAAAACAATGGAATCCAGCCAGTCAGACATGCCGTCCGGAATCTTAGTAGACATCTCAGCAATGTTTTTGCGGGAAGACATAGGTCAAATATTCCTACAGTAAGAAAAAGAAAATTGGGGTTATTACCAAACAACTCGGGCAAATAAGGAAACCACTCGGACAATAACAGCAAAACATCAAGTGTCAGATACGGCAGTAAAAGGGAAACCCCAGGACTCACACGAAAGTCCAGGGGCACCCTTTGGAGGGAACAACAGGGCAAGAACACAGAGAAGAGAAGTCGCCAATCTATACCCAAACAGTCCGAACACCTATCAAACAAAAGGTCAAAACAAAAGCTAGAACTTTTGTACAAAAGAAGTCAGGCAACGATGAAAAGAAATAGGAACAGCAACAAAACCCTAAGCAAAGTACACATTCTTCTCAAAGGCGAACGACAAAAGAAAAGTCACAACAAATGATCAAAGACGCAAACTTTTTGCATAAAGAACCAAAGTTCTTCAGAGCAAAAACCCAAATACAAAGTCAAAGCTTTACATCAAAAGCATGCACAGTTGTCAAAAGTAAAAAAGAGAGAGAAAAGAACGACTAGCTTGCAGAAAAGAAGATGAGAAATGGCTCAAATCAAAGACAACAAAGATACCAACTCCCAAACTCAAAGGGAAGAGCTCGACCTATTTCTAGAAGTCCGAGAAAGAGCTCGGATTAGAGAGAAAGCACTAAAACATCGAATGGACCTAAGGTCGGTCAGGAGAAGGGAAGCTAGCAGCCAACTGGAAAGGACCAAACCACGTTGTTTAGAAGTACTGGGGAAAGGTCACCACAAAGCGTCCGACCTCGAGGGGCAAGAGCTACCAAGGTCATGGCATGCCTGCAATCTAAGATGGGTGCCAGGCTAAGATCTAAAAGATTGCCCGACCTAGAAGGGTAAGCACTAACATGTACACCTCTTATTCATATCTTTATTTTATTGTTTAAAAGTTTGCAGATGCCCTAAAAAGTTTCCTACCAAGACGCATTAATCTGAGCGCGAAAATTCATCATTCGATTACAAAGCTACAGGTCGGCAAGATGAGAACTAAACTCATCGCCTGATCACGACAAGGTCGGCAAGGTGAGAACCAAACTCATCGCCCGATCACGACAAGGTCGGCAAGGTGAGAACCAAATTCACCGCCCGATCACGACAAGGTCGGCAAGATGAGAACCAAACTCATCGCCCGATCAAAGTGACGAAGTTATAGAAAGTAATCCATCGAAAGAGGCCTGACGAGATATGATTAAAAATGAAATACTAAAAATAACTTTGGAAGGACCAACAAGAAGAAGTCAGGCCAAACCGAGCAAAGTGACAAAAGTTATAAAAAGTAATCCATAAGAAGAGGCCTGACGAGGTCTGATTAAAAATGGAATACTAAAAATAACTTAAGAATGACCAAAGAGAAGAAGTCGGACCCAATCGATCAAAGCGAAAAAGTTATAAAAAGTAATCCATAGAAAGAGGCCTGACGAGGTCTGATTAAAAATGGATTACTAAAAATAACTTAAGAAGGACCAACAAGAAGAAGTCGGACCAACAAAAAGCATGCACTAAAAGGGACACAGCTTTGCCCAAAAAGCCACAACTCCACGACAAGGCTATCAAAATTGTCCAGACTAACTAAAAAGGTTCTACAAGAACAATAAAAAGTTGTCGGACAAGTTAGCCCCAAAGATCACCTCGACTAAGGAGAAAGCGGACAAAACCAGAAATGATCAAAAGAGGTCGGACAAGTAAAGTACCAACACTCTATAAACATCTCACAAAGCAAAGGTCAAAAGGCCAAAGCCAGAAGTGCTTCGCTGAAAGCTCGGATAGCATGAAGATGCTTGAGCACAACTTTCCCAAAGAGGTCGAAACTCGGAAAGCACAACCTCATGGAAAGGTCGAAGCTCAAGCAGGGGCACTGTTCATACATCGATTCGAGCTATAAAGGACCGGGTTGGCCGACTTCTTTGAAGGTTGGCCCATGACCAACCTCTTGGAAGGTTGGCCGATGGCCTACCTCTTAGAAGGTTGGCCCATTACCAACCTCTTCACAAAGAGCTCGGATAAAACGCCACAGAGGACCAAGTAGGCCCAAACGAAGGGACACAGCCCAAATTTAAAGGCCGGCAAAGCCTAAAGAAAGATAAGGCAGTTCTCCTTAAAGATAAGATGACTTCACTCAAAGATAAGATAAGATAACTATCTTATCTCCAGAAAGGTCACTTCATACTATTATAAATACACTGGAGCACCCAGGTATAACTCATACTCTAAGTCTACACTAAAGCCTGCCTAAAGCACGTGTTAACTTAAGCATAAGAATCTTTTGCAGGTACCACCACCCTCCGGTGACGAAGGATCACCAGCACTGCCAAGTCCAACAGGTCAGACATGATAGCTCCGGCCACCAGATTTAACAAGTCGGACACGACAGCTCCGGCCGCCAGATCCAACAAGTCGGACACAACAGCTCCGGCCACCACAGCAGATCTCATCCGAGATCGACCTTCAGTTTCAGGTAACCCTCGAAACAGTTGTGTATTGATGCAGCATGGCCGTGTCATTGCCTATGCCTCGCGACAACTCAAGAAGCATGAGCAGAATTATCCAACTCATGACCTGGAAATGGCAGCAGTCATTTTTGCTTTAAAGATTTGGAGACATTACCTTTATGGTGAGACCTGTGAGATCTATATGGATCACAAGAGTTTGAAGTATATATTTCAACAGAAGGATTTAAATTTGAGGAAATGGAGATGGATGGAGTTGCTAAAAGATTACGATTGTACTATTTTGTATCATCCTGGAAAGGAAAATGTTGTAGTAGATGCCCTGAGTAGAAAATCTATGGGTAGCTTAGCCCATATCACTCTTGCAAGGAGTCCAATTGTTGAAGAAGTCCATCAATTGGAGGCTGGTGGAATTCAATTTGACCTTGGAGAATCAGGAGTTTTCTTAGCACATGTTCGAGCCCAATCTTCGCTAATATAACAGATCAAGGCTGCACAATGTGATGACCCGAAACTAAAGAAGCTTATAGAAGATGTTCGCAATGGGAGGAACTCAAACTTTTTTCTTGATCAAGATGTTTTGCTTTGTGGTTGATGAGCGGATAATTTATACGCTTTTTGGCATTGTTTTTAGGTAGTTTTTAGTAAGTTCAAGCTACTTTTAGGGATGTTTTCATTAGTTTTTATGTTAAATTCACATTTCTGGACTTTCCTATGAGTTTGTGTGTTTTTCTGTAATTTCAGGTAATTTCTGGCTGAAATTGAGGGACTTGAGCAAAACTCTGAAAAAGGCTGACAAAAGGACTGCTGATGCTGTTGGAATTTGACCTCCCTGCACTCAAAATGGATTTTCTGGAGCTACAGAACTCCAAATGGCGCGCTCTCAACGGCGTTGGAAAGTAGACATCCAGATCTTTCCAGCAATATATAATAGTCCATACTTTATTCGGGAATTGATGACGTAAAGTGGCGCTCAACGCCAAGTACATGCTGCTATCTGGAGTCAAACGCCAGAAACACGTCACGACCCGGAGTTGAACGCCAGAAATATGCTATAACTCGGCGTTCAACTCCAAAAGAGGCCTCAGCTCGTGGATAGATCAAGCTCAGCCCAAACACACACCAAGTGGGCCCCGTAAGTGGATTTATGCATCAATTACTTACTCATGTAAACCCTAGTAGCTAGTTTATTATAAATAGAACTTTTTACTAGTGTATTAGACATCTTGGGACGATTAGTTCTCAGATCATGGGGGCTGGCCTCTCGGCCATGCCTGAACCTTTCACTTATGTATTTTCAACGGTGGAGTTTCTACACACCATAGATTAAGGGTGTGGAGCTCTGCTGTACCTCAAGTTTCAATGCAAGTACTACTATTTTCTATTTAATTCTCCTTATTCTTATTCCAAGATTTACGTTGCACTTCAACTTGATAAATGTGATGATCCGTGACACTCATCATCATTCTCACCTATGAACGTGCGTGACTGACAACCACTTCCGTTCTACCTTAGGCCGGGCGCATATCTCTTAGATTCCCCAACAGAATCTTTGTGGTATAAGCTAGATAGATGGCAGCATTCATGGAAATCCAGAAAGTCTAACCTTGTCTGTGGTATTCTGAGTAGGATTCCGGGAATCCGGAAAGTCTAACCTTGTCTGTGGTATTCCGAGTAGGATTCTGGGATTGAATGAATATGACGAGCTTCAAACTCCTGAAGGCTGGGCGTTAGTGACAGACGCAAAAGAATCAAGGGATTCTATTCCAACCTGATTGAGAACCGACAGATGATTAGCTGTGCTGTGACAGAGCATAGAACCATTTTCACTGAGAGGATGGGATGTAGCCATTGACAACGGTGATGCCCTACATACAGCTTGCCATGGAAAGGAGTAAGAAGGATTGGATGAATGTAATAAGAAAATAGAGATTCAAGAGGAGCATAGCATCTCCATACGCCTATCTGAAATTCCCACTATTGACTTACATAAGTATTTCTATCCTATTTTATTTTCTGTTTATTATTTATTTTCGAACTTATCATAAACCATTTAATCTGCCTGACTGAGATTTACAAGGTAACCATAGCTTGCTTCATACCAACAATCTCTGTGGGATCGACCCTTACTCACGTAAGGTATTACTTGGATGACCCAGTACACTTGCTGGTTAAGTTGAACGGAGTTGTGTCCACACATAACAAAGAGCCATTAAATTAATCTCATGCAAATACAAAGAGAATGAATCACAATTTCTTCCACCAGTGGTCAACGCTTATGTGTGCCAGATAACCACGACTTAAAGAAAGCTATTTTGGAGGAGGCTCACAATTCTAAGTATACCGTTCATCCAGACTCCAATAAGATGTATCAAAATTTGAAACAATTGTTTTGGTGAAAAGGCATGAAGAAAGACATAGGAGTTTTTGTTTCTCATTGCTTAACCTGCCAACAAGTCAAAGCTGAACATCAAAGACCTGCTGGGTTATCGCAACAAATTGAGATACCTGAATAGAAGTGGAAAAGGATTACGATGGATTTTGTAACAGGTTTATCTCGTAGTTTTAAAGGTTTTGATTTAGTTTGGGTAATTGTAGATAGAATGACGAAGTCAGCTCAATTTCTTTCGGTGAAAACAACTTTCAGTGCAGCTCGGTATGCTCAACTTCATCTTGATGAGATAGTTAAACTACATGGAATTCCAGTGTCCATTATTTCAGATCGCGGGCCCCAGTTTACCTCTCATTTTTGGAAATCTTTTAAAAAAGCATTAGGAACTCATCTAGATCTTAGCACAACTTTTCACCCTCAAATCGATGGACAATCAGAGAGGACGATGTAGACATTGGAAGACATGGTAAGGTTTTGTGTTCGCATAATAAGAGAACATTTATTAGCAGCTCAGAGTAGGCAGAAGGCTTATATTGATAACAAAAGGCGTAACTTAGAGTTTTCAGTGGGATCAGGTATTTCTTCGAATGTCGCCTATGAAAGGAGTGATGAGGTTTGGGAAAAGAGGCAAGCTTAATCCTCGTTACATTGGTCTATTTGAGATTTTGGATAGAATAGGTGCAGTTGCTTATTGCTTGGCACTACCGTTTGAGTTGTCTATGTCCAGTTTTTCACGTATCAATGTTGCGCAAATACCTTCCCGACCCATCTCATGTGCTTGCACCACAAGCCATAGAGCTAAAAGAGAATTTATCGTTTGAAGAGGAACCAGTGGCTATCAATGTTGCGTAAATACCTTCCCGACCCATCTCATGTGCTTGCACCACAAGCCATAGAGCTAAAAGAGAATTTATCGTTTGAAGAGGAACCAGTGGCTATAGTTGATCATCAAGTAAACAAACTATGTTCTAAAGAGATAGCATCTGTGAAAGTTGTTTGGAAGAATCATTCGATAGAAGAAGCAACTTGGGAAGTGGAGGACGCTATGCGCGACAAATATCCGTATTCGTTTGAATCTGAAGGTAACTATCACACTTATCCCCGTATATAAGTTCGAAATTTGGGGACCGAATTTCTTAAGGGGGAGAGAATGTTATAACCGAAGAGAGAAAGATAAAAAAAAGGAAAAAGGAAGAGGGACTTAGTGAGTCACATGACTCACCCCCCTCCCCAACCCCAGTTATTTTCTCCCGAAACCCTTTCCTCTCTTTTCAATTTCATTTCTTCTCTATTCTTCATCATCATCATCATCTTCTTCTTCTTCTTCTTCTTCTTCTTCTTCTTCTTCTTCTTTATCCTTTCCATCTTCTCACATCTTCTTCTTAAAATCATACACTATCATTAAACCCACTTCTTTCATTTTACTTCCTACTCCTTCTCTTCTCTATTTTATTCATTCAAATTTCATTTATCACAACCCTAAATCATAGAGTTTCAACTTGATTAGTGAGGAAGGTATTCAACCTTTGAGTTCCAATTATTATTGAGGCTTCAAGGTAACTCTTTGACTCAATAATTAGCCATATCCCCAACTTTTGTCATCTCTATATTTATGGATATGTATAAATCCGAATTAGGGTTATTAGGATTAGGAAATTTGGGGCTTTTGGTCAAGATGAGTAAGATTATGTTAATTGCAATGTTAGTAGCTCACAAACATCATTATTGTCATATTTTTAGAGTTGTAGAGTTATTGGACATCATTTGGTAGCTCGTTGGCGCGCTCAGAGTTACTTCCGGTTCTTTGAAATCAAGTTGTGAGTGGATATTACATCTATAATTATTTTTAAATATATTATTATCAATATTTTTGTTTTATCATTAATTTTGGAGTTTGAAAATATTTTACTATTGTGATTTTTGAATTTTTGAAATAAACATTGATTTGTGAAATTTACAATTTTATAAAAATACACACGAGACAATATTTATATATTTTGTAAAGCATACATGTTTTCTTATTTGATTTTATTAAATTTTAATTAAATTTTAGTATGCATTCTTATATATATTTTTTATTTACTATGAAAATTTAGTAATATGTTATAATTATTAGAGATTTGTTATAAATGATTTGGTTTGGATTGGTTTGGGAGACTCTGACTAAAAAATCGTAGTTAACGACGGTTATGACGTTAACTTAGATGCATCTAACTCAGATCTCAGCTAGCAGGGGTGTTGCTATCCCAATGTGTAGGCCACACGTTGGATCTGTTATACCGTACGGGCACACTAGAGGAAAAGGCTACCCTTAGAGGTAGAGCCGCCCTAGGTGTGTAATATTTGATTTGATTTGGCTTCTGGAATGAGAACTCCCATTTCAGTTGATCCGCTTAACTACTTATCTATTTGTTTGCATAATTAATTAATATAAATTTCTCATCTCTGAAGGGAAATATAATTTTCAAGGTAAACTCTGTATTTTCTCGTGTGGGTTATAGATGTAATGTTTGCTCACTGAGTTGCAAAACTCACATTATTATATTCCCATATTTTTCGGATACAGGAGTCATCCCAGTAGATCTTAGTCATTTTGGTGAGCCCTTCTTCTTTCCAAGGGCTAAGTAATTATGTAATGGAATATTTGCTCAAAATTTAGATTATATCACAGGCAGGATTCTCGTATGGGTTATGTTATTTTGAATTTTGAACTGTTTAGATAGTAATTCTAATTTGGTTATGTAAGACTTATGAATTTAACTATATACTCTAGTTATCAACTTGATATATATATATATATGCGTATTTTGGATATATTTGGTTGTGGATATAATTAGAATATGTTGTATTGTTGTCTTTGGAAATGGATGTTTATTATTGATACAGGAAGATACTTTTTATATGGGTAAGGTCCGAAAAACAGAGGAGATTCTGTCTATTTTTCTGAAAATTAGGTTGTTTGCTTGCTGAAGGACCTATCCCTTGAGCGCCAGTTATGGCTTGGTTCGGGTCATGACAAAGTGGTATCAGAGCTTTAGGTTTTCCTGTGTAATATGGAGCAAGTGTTCTTTAGTAAGATCACAATTGTGCAAATAGAAGCCGGTCCATTTTCACAAAGTGTGACGTCACTAGAGGCCTATAGGAAGTTGTCCTCAATATTTTGGTCTCAAAATTCTTTCTGTCTGTCCTATTATCTTTGAACACCATATACGTATGTCGTTGGTAATCCAATCGCTTATTTACTCAATAGGTGGAAGATGCCACCTAAGAAAAGACATGGGAGAGCTGTTAATGCTCCTGATACTTGCTGAATCCAATAGGGTAGTTTCTCCGCCACTTGGAGCACTTCGACAAAGGCCAAGGAGCCAAAGGATAGATGATAGGCGCGAAAGAGAGAATCCCGCAGTAAGAGAGGCTCAACCAGACTTAGCGGCTGAATTAAGGGGAATGAATCAAACCTTTAATGTGGTATTACAAGTCCTCACAAATCAAAATAGGGGAGGAGTAGGAATTCCTAGTATGCCAAATCCTCAGCCTCATTGAGTTCATCAATTGTTTGGGAATCAAGAGCCACCAATTGAAAAGTATTTGAAGTTGAATTCGTCCACTTTCAATGGAGATTCATTGAATAAAGATCCACAACAATATCTAGAGGATGCAAAGAAAGCTATTCGAGCTCTCAAGTGCACCAAGGAATGGGCTGTTGAGTTAGTATCCTACAACTTGCGTGGTTCAGTAAGATATTGGTATGAGTCTCTTCTTGAGAGCAAAGAAGCCGTTGTACTTCCTCCTCCTTCTTGGGAAGAGTTCACTGAAGAGTTTCTCGCTCGATTTTATCCAGCTAACAAGCAAGCAGAAGATGAAATTTCCTTTGAAAGATTAAGGCAAGAGAATATGACAATAACTGAGTATGCTAAGGAGTTTACTAGACTTTCTAAGAGTGCTCCGTACTTGGGGAATTTAGAAGAGATGAAAGTTCACCGTTTCGTTCATGGATTGGCAGAACCTATGTTCACTACTCTTATGCCTGAGGTTGGATGCATGTCTTTTAAGGATGTCCTAAACTCTGCCTATGGAATTGAAGCTGGAATAGCGGAGAGAAATGCTTTTAAGGATGTTGGTAAGAAGCTTAAGATGAAGGGACAATTTTCTGGTAGAGCTAGTTCAGGAGGATTTCAGTCTCATCATGGTCAGACTAATCAGCAAGGTTATTTGGGTTATCGAGCTCATCCTCAAACATCTTTCGGTGGGATTGCTTTTTTTGGATCTGTTCCTATGAGTGTTTCGAGTCCAAGACCTTTTGTTGGGGGCACCCCTCAATCTAGCGGACATGGTTCTAATCAGACAAGACCAACTAAATCTTACTGCCAACAGTGTGGGATCTACCATTCCGGTATATGTTTCAAGGCTATTGGTGCATGTTTTGGTTGTGGTCAATCTGGTCATCTTAGGAGGGATTGTCCAAATCCTAGAGGAGGCTTTGCTCTAGGCATTGCACGTCCTACAACACCAATGCCATCATCTTCAGCTATGTCTATTAGAAATTCTTCTGGTCCTAGTGGCAGAAGAGCTGGTGGCAGGTGTCAGACTTATAAAAAAGGAGGGAGCCAAAGAGGAAGAGGTCAGACATGAGTGTATGCTTTAACACATCAAGATGCTCAAGCTTCTAATGTTGTTGAAGTAGGTACTTTACAAGTTTGTTCTTTAAATGCTCGGGTGTTATTTGATATCGGTTCTCATTATTCATATGTATTTCCACATCTTGCATCTCGTTTCGATAAACAACCTGAACTGTTATCCCACCCATTTCATGTTGGCACTCCACTTGGAGTCTCCACGGTGGGTCGAGTCGTGTTCGGTCTTGTGTTGTTAGAATTAATACGGTCGAAACCTTAGCTGATTTGATCCTTTTAGATTGTTTGTCACTTAAGCAAACCCAATAAAATTAACAGAAGTATTTAAACCTTGGGTCATCTCTCAAGGAATTGTAGGAAAGTATAGTTTATTATTGGCTATGGAAAAGTATATTTTTTGGTTTTGTAATAAGAAACAAGAAAGTAAAATGGTAAGAAAATAAACTAATAACTAAGGAAGCTCTTAGCAAGGAAAGAGAATTAGAAGTGATATCCTCATTATCATCGTTAATTGTGATGGTAAATGTAAATTGCTTTCACTTAGTTATCCTCTAACAAATGAAGGAAAGTCAAGCGAGCAAAATCGACTTAAGTTCACAAGTCCTAATCAAAGACTAGATTTAGTGAGACTCAATCCAACTAGTAACTTTCAATCACCAATCAACAAAAGAATTTTGATAACTCAAGAGTCTCTAATTAATCAATCCAAGTCAAGAACATAAAAATCTAATTTAAAATCCAACCAAATATTTTATCAAACACTTGGAAGGCACAAAATAAAAATATAGAAAACTAACAAGACATAGCAAAATCTAAGACTAACAATTGCAAGAGGAAACAATAACAATAAATTAAAGAAAGCAATCATAAACATGAAGGCATAAATTGCATTAATATGGATTAAAGGAAACAAGAAGAATTCATAAACTAAATTGGCAACATAAAGAAATCAACAAGTAGGTTGCACACGGATCGGATCGGATCGGATATAGCCTAAAATACTATTCGATCCGCACTGTACTCATCGAATCAGATCGGATATCGAGTATTGATGAGCGGATATTTTATATGCTTTTTGGTAGTGTTTTCATATAGTTTTTAACATGTTTTATTCACTTTTTATTATATTTTTTATTAATTTTTATTCCAAAATCACATTTCTGGACTTCACTATGAGTTTGTGCGATTTTTTGTAATTTCAGGTATTTTCTGGCTGAAATTGAGGGACCTGAGCAAAAATCTGATTCAGAGGCTGAGAAAGGACTGCAGATGCTGTTGGATTCTGACCCTCCTGCACTCAAAGTGGATTTTCTGGAGCTACAGAAACCCAATTGGTGCGCTCTCAATAGTCCATACTTTACCCGAAATATGATGGCCCAAACTGGCGTTAAATGCCAGCCAGAGACCTTTTTCTGGTGTAAAACGTCAGAACTGGCACCAAAACTAGAGTTAAACGCCCAAACTGGCACCCAAGCTGGCGTTTAATATTCCTTTTATTTATTTTCTCAATTTGGTTTATGAACTCTTTATGTTTAGATTGATTTTCTATTTAATATAATTTGAGGTATTTCAGAATTATGATAGCTTTCCTTTATTTATATAAATAATTTAGATTTTCCCCTTTTGGCTTTGGTTGATTAATTGGTATCTTTGCTGATTGATTTAGATTCCTATAACTCTAGTTTTTCCTTAGAAGTTGACTAGGACTTTAGGTGTTAAATTGATTTATCCACTTGACTTACCTTCATAGTTAGAGGTTGACTGAGTGGGAGCAAAAATATAATTCTCATCACCGTTGATAAGGATAACTAGGATAGGACTTCCAATTTTCATACCTTGCCAAGAGTTTTCTTTGCTATTGATTTAATTCCCTACAATCTATTTCCCTTGTACAACCTTTTTAAAATCCAAAAATTTTGTTTTCCATAACCAATAATAAATCATACTTCCCTGCAATTTCTTGAGAAGACGACCTGAGGTTTGAATACTTTGGTTTATAAATTTTATTGGGTTTGTTACTTGTGACAACCAAACGTTTGTACGAAAGGATTTTCTGTTGGTTTAGAAGCTATACTTACAACGCGATTATATTTTCATATTTCTTTACTGACAGGAAATCCGACTGTCAAAATGGCGCCGTTGCCGGGGAATTACAAACGTGTGCCTTATTATTGGTTATTGTAAATACTTTTCAAAAGAAAATTCAGATTTTTATTTTAACATTTTTTATCTTATCTTTTCTTTCAAAAAATAATATCTTTTATCTTTTCTTATCTTTTTTTTTTCAAAAATCATATCTTTTTCAAATTTTTTTCTTTTTGTTAGTTTTTATTTTTATTTTCTCTTACTACTATGAACTCTCACCCCTTTGGCTACGAGTATGGTTACAATTATGTTGCAGGAAGAGGAGATTATAATGACAACATGCACCATGGTTGGAACAATCAAAGATGGGAGGAGCCACAAGGATTTGATCAACCCTCATGGCAACAACCACTCCATTATATCAACAACCATTCTGTACTGCATGTCAAGGCAATGGCTATGGTGAGCACTCTTTTGATTATCAACAACCACCACCTTATGCCTATGAACCCCCTCCTCAACATAACCTTAGACTACCATACTCACAAGCCCCTTTCCGCCATTCACCTCCATATGACCCTAACCCTCAACCACCATACCAACCACCTTATGAGCCATATGAACCATATATAAAACCACCCAAATTCCAACCCAATTACTCCCAAGAACCACCACCTCAATATTCACCATCTCCATATCCATCAATCTAAGAGCACTATGATCTTACTTATGATAGCCGAGCCCAACAAGAATCAAGGGATCATCTCAAAGAAACAGTGGAAAAACTTCATGCAACCCTTCGCCAACTGGATCAAGCAATAATTCGATTACCTTCCCGACGTTCGGACATTCAAGGAACCCCCATGGCTTCATTTGGAGAATCTACTGAAGAATGTGGCATGAAGGAGAAGTTAGAAACTCTGGTGGACAGTGAGCAGCACGATGTTGTATTGGAACAATTGGAAGAAGCTACGCCTGCCATTGAAGAGGAAGAAGTGGTTGAAAACTTAGGAGATGCAGAACCTCCATGGGAAACTCAAGTCATAGAGCCTCTTTCTAAGACATTTGCAATTGATGTTGAGGAGGGTGTACAACCTCCAAGACATATCATGGTTGAAGACTTTGAAGGGGATGATCAAGAGATGGATTCAATCATTAATGAATTCTTATCTACATTTGAATCCTCTCCCATTGGACCTGACATGGAGATTAAAGAAGAAGAAGCACAACCTCCCATGTCCTTGGTGAACAATGAAGAAGAAATTGAATTGGAAGAAAGCTACCAAGAGGAAGAGGTTGATATTGAAAAAGCTTGCAAAGAGGTAGTAGTTGTCAAAGAAGAACACAAATGAGTGGAGCTTGCGAGTTCATTAGAAACCCTTCCCCCTAAGTTTCCATCATCCTTCACAACATTCAAGTGGGTCAAATTCATATCCCTTAGGTTTCTAATTCCACTTGAATATGGGCTACTGGAGACGGTTGGTCAACTTAGAGCTCTTTGTGGCATTAAAAGTAAGAGGAAGATGGTCAGTGGTAAGAATTGTCCTACAAGGTTCATTATGGTTGGAAGCTTTAAGTTTAAACGCAAAGGTTGGTGTAAAGCTCAACTGAATGGGTCTAGGAAGTTGTTTGGCCACTTTAGTGAGAATTCAGATTGCTTGCTACCCGGATGGAATTATAATGATCAACAAGAAGACGGGTGCAAAAGCAAGGTTTGGGATCCCGAAATTCAGTCTAGAAATCAACACTCTTGGGGCCTTGTCACTTGTTTTAACTTACTTGAAGGCTTTCTGCACCTAGTTTGGGATCCCGAAGGTTACTGGAAGTACAAACACTGGTGAGGATTCCTGGATGAATACAAGCACAAGCCACCATAACAGGGAGCTTGCCAAATGTCCAACTTAAGGACTCTAACTAAAAGTGCTAGGTGGAAGACAACCCACCATGGTATGATCGTTCCTTTTTCAATTATAATTTTATTTAGTTTTGTTTGTTTTTTAGTTTTTTTTTTATTTCATTGAACCTCAAATTATTCATAACATCTGCATCAGCATCGGCATACTACATTCTGCATTTTGCATAAAAAAAACAAAAAAAGGGGTGAACGACGCACAAGCGTCTACGACGCGCACGCACCGTTTGTGCAGCGAAACTGAATAGAGAGTTGCGCGAGAGACGCGCGGGAGTGGTGCGTGGTGCACAAGCCACACCACGCCCCCTGCAAAAAGTTCAACCCACGCGTAAGCGTTACCGACGCGTCCACGTGGGTGTGTAAATCGGCGTTATTGGGGTTTCGCACAGAAAGTTGTGCGGGAGTGCGGATGGCCTCGTGCGTTTTGCACGATCCCTAATCGCGCGTGCGCATGATGGACGCTCTCGCGTCCCTCCCCTATACGCTCACCCACGCGTCCGCGTGTGTGACGCGTTCGCACCGTTAGCGCCGTGCACCTTGCATGCAGCACACTGCCTAATCAGTTATATTTTCTTCTCTTTTCAAATCCTATTTCTTTCTTCTATTCCTCCCTCTTCTCTTCTTCATTCTTCTTCTACCTTTTGCACTTTTCTCCCCTCCCTTCTCATCCTTATTCTCTTTCACTTTCTTCTACTTAATTTATTTGCACACTTTCATTCATCTTTTAATTGCGGCATTGAATTATTTTTTTCTTAATTTTCTTTTTAGCATAATTATTTATGGTCTCTTTTTCTTTCTTCTTCATGCATTTTTATGTTGGTGTTGGAACTTTATTTATATCTTACACTATTGCTTGTGGATTATTATGGAGTAGTTTGACAATTCATATTAATTGTATTCGGAATGCTTGCATGTTCCAATTTCATTCTGTAATACCTGGCCTAACCGAAATTAATTAAATAATGAGTTAAGTAGGAGCGAATATGGTTGGAAGATTTGGCAATTGGAATTTGATGATTTCAATATGATATTTGGATTCAGTGAATTTTTCCGAATCGGAAAACATAGTTTTCTGCGTAAAAGCGCGTAGTGGAATTTTGATCGGCAGCACCGGATGAGACCTGTCTGGTACTGCAGCTGAGAAAATTGATTATGAGTAAATAAGATTAAGAAATGAGGAATTATAATTAGGGGAGGTAGAAATATTTGAAGTGCGATTTAGAGCGCTAATCTTAAAGGTTTTGGTCCAAAATTGGGCCAACGGACAAAAATAAGTGAACTGGGCCTAAGTGGGCTCAAGACCCAACGTATATAAACATTAGTTATGAGTATTTCAGCTCATTTTGCTCTAAAGAATGAGTGTTGGGCGCTGAATAGAGAAGAGAGAAGAGAAGAGAGAAAACCTAACTCTCTTTGATCTTCAAACCACCATAACTTGAGCTACGGAGCCCCGATTGACGAGCCGTTTGCGGCCACGCATCACTCTTCTCATCCTCTACAATTCTATCTAAGTTTTGTGGTGAGTAATCCACTGTCCTCTTCCCAGTTTTCATTTTCCTCTTTAAATTCGAATTTGGTTTGGGTTTTGAGGAAACCTTGTGATTTTGATTGTTTAGGAGTGCTCTAGTATGAGCCATGGGTGATATTCATCACAAACTTCAGTGGATTAAGGTAAGAAATCCTCCAACCCTTGTGATTTGTCATTTTTATGAGCCCTAGGTTGATGTATGTATGTAATATTGGTTATGTTAGTGCATTTGATGGTTTTGGTGCACAATTGGGAGATTGGTGTTGCTTGAGGAGCTTTGGTGAGGCTTGGGGCTAAGGTTGGTGGAGACTTCCAAAGAAAAGGCTCAATTGATTTGGCTACAAGAGGTACGGTTTAAGTTTCATTTAAGTACCGTGTGGTGTGATGAGAATTCCTAGGCTAGATGCCCCTAGGATTAAGTTTGGATTGTGTAAATGGTTGGTGCTAATATGCATAGTTGGTATGTAATGTGAATTGATGATTGGGTTGAGAATTGTGTGTCCTTGTATGCTTGGTGTATTGAAAATTTGATGATTTGGGTAATGAGTATTGAATTGTGATTTATGCATTTAAATTGTGAAATTGGGCCGGAGGCCGT
>NC_029773.3:81846685-81848580 GCF_000817695.3 Arachis duranensis | reverse complement strand
TGATTGGATGAATTTCAGATAATGAATATATGAATGATTGGGTTGGTTATTGAATAATGAGGTTTGAGGAGTTGAAGTATGAAAATTGGTAATTTTGGGTGAAATTGTATAGATGAGGTATGTTTGATTCTGGTTGAGATATATTATGTGGTCATATATGTGAGTATGATTATTGATGCCTTGATGGAATGATAATGCATGAGAGATATGTATGTTGTGATATATGCTTGAGGAATGATTAAGGTTGATTTGGGGGTGAAACCACGTGATAGTGAGTATGATATTGGTTATGTATAATGATGGTTGATTGAAAATAGTATTGTTGGAAATTGGGATGAGGAAGGATGTATGACATGTTGATATGTTTGTAATTTAGCCATTTGTTTAAAATGGGTAAATATGGTTATATGGCGGTTTTGTGAATCGTGGTAAAGTATTAATATATGAGTTGAGGAGGCTTGATGTTGATTTTAGTATATTTTGATTGGGTTCAAAAAGGGTTGAAATTGGCATGTTTTGGTTGATTTTGAAAAGAGTTGAAAATGGCTTGTTTTGAAAATGGCACTTTGTGATTTTGTATGAAAAATATTGTTTTTGGGCATACTTTGACGGGACATAACTTGGACTACAAATCTCTGTTTTGTGCCAAATCTGTTTAGAAATGAAATTGTATCCGGGATGTCCATGCCGTTCGAAGAACGGGTGAAAAACGATTTAAAATGAGAAAGTTATGTCCGTCGGAAGATTGGGGGTTGAATTTGTGAATTCTGCAGCTTTTAACTTAGAAAATTTTTAGCAGAATGACCCTCCACGCGTAGGCGCACTTGGCGCGTACGCGTCGTTCTTCGAGAAGGAATCATCCACGCGTGCGCGTGGTGTGCGCGTGCGCGTCGATGCGCTGCACCCAATGCCCAGACATTTTCCCGAGAGTTGTGCCAGAGTTGTGCCAGTTTTGTGCCTGGGGCGCAAATGCAGCCACGCGTACGCGTCGTCTGGCTGTGTTTCAATCCGCGCGTCCGCGTGTATGACGCATACGCGTCGATGAGCTTTGTGGCCATCCACGCGTGCGCGTGGAGTACGCGTACGCGTGGCCCTGTTTTCATCCCAAAGTTGATTTTTGAGTTTTAAAAACTAAATCTCATACTTCTAAGCCTCTGATCTCACCCCTCATGTATTAAATCATTCTGATATGCCTATCAATGAGAAAAGAGTTAGGGGATGTGGTAACTTGTGAGTGAAGCAAGGGGAAAAAGTTATGATCAATGGTGATCAACGATGATTATATGAGATATGGAGGATGACGGTAGAAGTACCGTGTATTCCATGAGCCGAAGGGCTATATTTATTGATAAATGGATGGTTCTTGATTGAACCATGAGCCGGATGGCTGAGTTATTGCCAGGGTACGGCAAAGCCATTATTGATTATGGCTGAGTATAAATGCATATATGATTAATGAATGAATGTGTTAAATGGATAATAATGGAAAATGTTGAAATGTGATGTGTAATCCCAGGTAGTAGGCAGTGGCGTTGTCCACTTGCTCCAGGTATGAGACGGAAAAGGATGTTTATGATAAATGAGTTAATTAAGAAGTTTTGAATGAATGTAACTCTGATACCTGGGTAGTAGTAAGGGTTGGGGTTCGTCCCACTTGCTTCGGGTTAATGTTTGAGATTTGATAACAATGAAGATTGATAATATGAATTGAGATTGAATGAATATATGTTTGAGATACCTGGGCAGTAGCAAGAGGTTGTGGTTCGTCCCGCTTGCTCCGGGTTAATGCTTAAGATACCTGGGCAGTAGCAAGGGTTGTGGTTCGTCTCACTTGCTCCAGGTCAGAGATTGTGACGCCTGGGTAGTAGCGGCAGTAGTGGTGAATCCACTCGCTC
>NC_029773.3:81804148-81845629 GCF_000817695.3 Arachis duranensis | reverse complement strand
CGTGAGTGATACGTCTTTGCGATTTTATTTCTACTCTTTTCAGGCTTCTCGATTAATACTCCTTTCGAAATTACCTATGTTTATATATTAAAAATCCACCTGAGTGTCGTACCACCGTAATATCATTGACTTATGACTCGAGCATAAGGATTTGAATATTAGGGTGTTACATTATGGTATCAGAGCAGTTCGTCCTCGTGAGCCTGAGGGATGGAACTGCTTATGCTTCAATGCATACTCTGAGTCTGTGCCTGTGCTAGTTAGGGTATCTAACCGATACATCTAGCATTAAGTCCATGAGTGTACCTTTGGTACTTTGAAGCACTATACTTCCGATATTGAGACTGATCAACTTGATATCGATTGTTTGGTGTGTATAGGAACCAGATGGCGCCTCGTGGACCCGGTCGGGGACGTGAGAGAGATCGTACTAGTACACAGGAACTGGAAATCAACTCGAATAACCCGGTAAACCTTATGGCGGCGTTGGAGAATATGGCTGCTGCTATGCAGGCCACTGCGGAGGCCCTTGGGCAACAGATAAACAATAATGGCAATGGCGGAAGGGAAACTCAGGGCCCGATGACACTGGCAACTTTCTTAAAGGTTAACCCACCTAAGTTCAAGGGAACCACCAATCCGACTGAGGCCGATACCTGGTTTCAGGCTATGGAGCGAGCGTTGTAAGCGCAATTAGTACCCGAGGAGCAGTGTGTTGAATTTGCTACCTATCTGCTCACGGGGGAAGCATCGCATTGGTGGCAAGGGGCTCGACGTCTCCTACAACAGGGGAATGATCTTATCACTTTGGATGCCTTCCAGGTGGAATTCTATAAGAAGTACTTTCCAAATTCTGCCAGGATAGCCAAGGAATTGGAGTTACTACAGTTGAAGCAAGGTGCTATGTCCGTATCTGAGTATACAGACAAATTTGAGGAGCTATTCAGGTTTTCCTGCATGTGTCATGGAGCTCCGAGAGATTTCGAGGAATGGAAATGTATTAAGTATGAAGGAGAGCGTCGGAGCGACATCTTGAGTTCAGTGGGACCAATGGAGATCCGAACTTTTTCAGAGTTTGTGAATAAGAGCAGAATTGCTGAAGAGTGTGTGAAGAGGATGGTTGCAGAGAAAGGAAGTCATAGAGAGCACAACCAAGGATTTGCACCAAGGGGTCGAGAGTTTAAGGAGAGAGGATACATACAACACTTTTCCCAAGGACGAAATAACTTTGCAACGAGTGAGGAGTCCCAAAGAAACGGTAAGGGAAAGCGAACAGCGACTTCTTCTGATGTTTCGAGCTGTCAAAGATGTGGAAGTCATCACCCAAATAGGCCGTGCCGATTGGGGTTAGGTGTATGTTACAAGTGCGGGTTACCAGGGCATGTATCAAGAAATTGCCAACAAGGAGAGAGTCAGGATGCGGGCCGATTGCGACAGTAAGATTGAGGTAATTATTATCATCAAGCTTAAAGGACAGTGCGTGATTTTATAATACCGCCTATACAGTAAAACTGGGAATGTCAAGCTTAATATTAGACTGAGAAGCAAACCGGATGGTCCGAGTAAGGAATTGCCTTAATACAAATGGATAAATACCTGTGATGTAAATGATTTTCTATTGAGAATGATGTGTTGTGTTTGTTATATAGTTGGTTGATTTCTAGATTTTTGGTGAAACGGATTGAACCCGTGACTTTTAGTTCTTTGATTTAAATAGATAAGAAATTGTCCTAAATGATGGATTTGGAAACGTTGATTTGAAATGCCAGTCATGCTAAGTTGTGGTTGGGTACTTGAGGAAATAAGTGATGGAGCTAATACTTGACGAGAAATCAAAGTGGCATAGCGGAAGCTTGCTAAAAGCGTTAGCATAGTATGGTAATAATAAGGAAAAGTGGGGTATGATTAGAAATGCTTTATGCTTTGAGTACTTAAAAGTTTAGTGAGCTTATACAGATACTGATTCTCGATAATTGGAATTAATTGCGGCTGTGAGCCTTAATGGTTCTGAAACGGATGAGGAAATTATCATTGATGCATAGTCGGATTTAGATGATGATTGAGTGCAAGTTGTCGTGTTCGAGAGATGAGTGCTATGATATTTGGTCATGGTAACCGTCAGCCAGTGACCATGCCATTGGTGCAGTATTGCGATAGAGGCATGACAAGCTTCTGCATGTCATTTATTATGCTAGCCGTGTTTTAAATGACGCGCAGAAGAATTACACAACCACAGAAAAGGAGTTGCTTGCAGTGGTTTATGCCATTGACAAGTTCAGATCATATTTAGTATGATCAAAGGTGATTGTGTACACTGACCATACTGCTTTAAAATATCTCCTCACAAAGCAGGATTCAAAACTCAGACTCATAAGAAGGGTCTTACTTCTGCAAGAGTTTGATATAGAAATAAGAGACGGAAAGGAGACAGAGAACCAAGTAGCTGATCACCTGTCTCGGATAGAACCAGTAGGAGGAGCGTCCCTCCCTCCTACTGAGATATCTGAAACCTTTTCGGATGAGCAACTCTTTGCCATCCAGGAAGTACCGTGGTTTGCAGACATTACAAACTATAAAGCTGTGAAATTCATACCCAAAGAGTACAGTAGGTAGCAAACAAAAAAATTGGTTTCTGATGCAAAGTACTACTTGTGGGATGAACTATATCTCTTTAAGGGATGTGCAGACGGAATAATCCATAGATGTGTGCCTAAAGAAGAGGCAGAAAAGATCCTATGGCATTGCCATGGATCACAATATGGAGGACATTTCGGAGGTGAGCAAACAGCCACAAGGGTTCTCCAATGTGGCTTCTACTGACCTACTCTCTATAGAGACTCCCGAGAGTTTGTACGTAACTGTGACAGTTGTTAGAGGGCTGGTAATCTGCCTCATGGTTACACCATGCCTCAACAAGGGATCTTAGAGATTGAGTTGTTTGATGTATGGGGTATTGACTTCATGGGGCCTTTCCCACCATCATATTCAAACACTTATATCCTAGTGGCAGTAGACTATGTATCTAAATGGGTAGAGGCAATTGCAACACCCACTAATGATATTAAGACAGTGATAAAGTTCCTCCAGAAGCATATCTTCAGCAGGTTTGGTGTCCCTAGGGTCCTGATCAGTGATGGAGGCACTCATTTCTGTAATAAACAGCTTAACTTTGCTTTGATCCGATATAGAATTAATCACAGAGTGACAACTCCATATTATCCACAGACAAATAGGCAGGCTGAAGTCTCAAATAGAGAACTAAAACGACTCCTGGAACGGACTGTAAGTACCCGTAGAAGGGATTGGGCAAGAAATCTGGATGATGCTCTGTGGGCATATAGAACCGCATTCAAGACTCCTATAGGGACCTCTCCATACCAGCTTGTGTATGGAAAAGCCTGTCATCTGCCAGTGGAACTAGAACACAAGGCCTACTGGGCAACCAGATTCCTAAACCTTGATGCTAAGGTAGCTGGAGAGAAAAGATTACTCCAGTTGAATGAGCTAGAGGAGTTCAGACTCAATGCTTTCAAAAATGCTAAAATTTACAAGGAGAAAGCTAAATGGTGGCATGACAGAAAGCTATCATCTAGAGTCTTTGAGCCAGAACAGAAAGTTCTGCTGTTTAACTCTAGGCTCAGATTATTTCCTGGAAAATTGAAATCCCGGTGGAAGGGACCATATATGATTATAAGTGTGTCACCATATGGGTATGTAGAGCTTTGGGATATTGACTCTGACAAAAAATTCATTGTTAATGGACAGAGAGTCAAGCATTATCTTGAAGGTCATGATGAGCAAGAATGCTCAAGACCGAGACTAGATTAAAGCTCAGTAAAATCCAGCAAAAGACAATAAAGAAGCGCTTGCTGGGAGGCAACCCGGCCATTAGCAAAAATTAGATGTTTTGCGTTTATTTAATTTTGTTATTCATGTTTGTTAATACATTTCAGTAAATAATTCAGAAAAATGAAGGTTCAGAACATAAAGCAGAGGAATCACAAAGAAAAAGAGCTCACTGGCGTTAAAACGCCAGTAAAGAGGCATTTTAGGCGTTAAATGTCAGAATGGCTATCATTCTGGGCATTTAACGCCAGTAAAGGTATCATTCTGGGCATTAAACGCCAGAATGGGCAGCATTCTAGGTGTTTAATGCCAGAAGCAGCAGTGTAAGGCCCACATCGGTTGAAGAGGGGAACGAAGCATGCCTTATAAGGGTGTGGATACCTCTCCCTAGCATGACGCGTTTTGACGAGTGAGTATGTGGGGCTTCGGCTAGTATCCCTATCGTCAAAGGCAAAACCGTGAGGCCTTGTGTGCCAAAGCAGACAATATCATGCTAGCGGATGGTCTGGACTGTTACAGATGGTATCAGAGCCAGAACCCAGTTCGATGTGCCAGCGAGGGCACTGGGCTCCCTTAGGGGAGTGGATTGTAAGGCCCACATCGGTTGGAGAAGGGAACGAAGCATGCCTTATAAGGGTGTGGATACCTCTTCCTAGCATGACGCGTTTTGACGAGTGAGTGTGGAGGGCTTCGACTAGCATCCCTGTCGTCAAAGGCAAAACCATGAGGCCTTGTGTGCCAAAGCGGATAATATCATGCTAGCGGATGGTTTGGACTGTTACAGATGGTATCAGAGCCAGAACCCGGATCGATATGCCAGCGAGGGCACTGGGCTCCCTTAGGGGGGTGGATTGTAAGGCCCACATCGGTTGGAGAGGGGAACGAAGCATGCCTTATAAGGGTGTGGATACCTCTCCCTAGCATGACGCGTTTTGACGAGTGAGTGTGTGGGGCTTCGGCTAGCATCCCTATCATCAAAGGCAAAACCGTGAGGCCTTGTGTGCCAAAGCGGACAATATCGTGCTAGCGGATGGTCTGGGCTGTTACAAGCAGCATCCTGGGCGTTCAGAAAAATGCCCAGTGACAAAGGATTTCTGGCGTTTAACGCCAGCCAGGGTACCTGGTTGGGCGTTAAACGCCCAAATTGGCCACCAGATGGGTGTTAAACGCCAGAATGGCTATCATTCTGGGCGTTTAACGCCAAAACAGCAAGGGAAAGGTAATTTTATTTCCAATTCAAACTTTTTCGAATTTTCATGTTTTAATTCATAATTTTCTGCATAAACATGTTACAAATACTCATTTTTCAAGTGGAGAATGGCTAAAGATAAAAAGTTGGATCAAGTTCTAGAGGATATATGCCTCCCTAGAATCAAGTGGATAACCAACACAAAAGGTGTCCCAAACCAACTGAAGAGAGGAGATCTCAAACCAGTTGCTAGGGGCTAGCTAGATTTCATTGGGTGTTCTATACTTCCCACCAGTAACTGCTCTGAAGTCACTGTCAAAAGGACAGTGATGATTCACTGTATTATGCTGGAAAAAGAAGTAGAGGTTCATTAGCTGATTCCTTGTGAAATTTATGTATTTGCAAACAAGGAATCCACTGAAGCCAAATTGGCTTACCCAAACTTGATCAGTCTGTTATGTAAAGATGCGGGAGTGAAGATAGGTGTGGATGAGTATATCCCAGTTGAACACCCAATTACCAAATAGGTAGTGGATGGACCTCAAGTTCAAGACAACCTCATTAAGAGGAGGGCGCATGAGCTCCTCCCAGAAATTCCTTAATTTGACTATTGGGCCCGCTTAGAAGCATCTGTCACCAAGCTGCAAGAAGTTATGGATCAACTCAAAGAAGAGTAGCAGAATCAGAACAGTATGCTCTACAAACTGCTCAAAGAACAGGAAAAGCAAGGGTGTGAGATACAGAAGCTAAAGCGCTAGAAGCTGTCCCTTGAAGAGCTAGCCATCCCACAGATTGAGGGAGCACCTCTCTCTCAAAATAAAGGTTGTTAAGTCCTAACTCTGTGATAACTTCTGTTATTAGAGACCTATTTTAAGAGTTACATGAGCATTAGTATTAGAGTAGTTTATTTTTATTATTATTATTCCATAAGTATTAGTAGCATTTCAATTTTCATTTTAATTTTCTACTATAAAATTTAAATTGCGTGAGTAGTACTTTATTTTTATCAATTTGGCTATAATTTACTCTTCTTATCATCATCAAACATGAATAAAATAGTAGATTTTTTTTAAAAGAGCAAGGGTGCAAATATTTCGCGTACAAAATAAGAAAAATTCAAATGATTTATATGTGATGGCATTACTTTAGCTCTCTGAATGAATGCATAAACAATGCATATTTTTTTATATCTGAAATTTAAGTAATGTTTGGTTCTTGAAAGAATGAGGTGAACAAAAAGATGTTATTGATATTCTGAAATATTATAAAATTGATTCTTGAAGCAAGAAAAAGCAGTGAAAAACACAAAGCTTGACAAAAAAAGCAGAAAAAGCCAGTAACCCTTTAAACCAAAAGGCAAGGGTGAAATGGATCCAAGGCTTTGAGTATCAATGGATAGGAGGGCCCAAGGGAATAAAATCCTGGCCTAAGCGGCTAATCAAGTTATCCCTAACCATGTGCTTGTGTCATGAAGGTCCAAGTAAAAAGCTTGGGACTGAGTGGTTAAAGTCGTGATCCAAAGCAACAGAGTGTGCTTAAGAACCCTGGGCACCTCTAACTGGGGACTCCAGCAAAGCTGAGTCACAATCTAAAAAGGTTCACCCAGTTACGTGTCTGTGGCATTTATGTATCCGGTGGTAATACTGGAAAAACAAAATGCTTAGGGTCACGGCCAAGACTCAAAGAAGCTGTATTCAAGAATCAATCAAAGTTAAACTAGGAGAATCAATAACCTCATCTGCATGCTGAGTTCTGAAAGAAGCCAATCATTCTAAGTTTCAAAAGATAAAATGAGATGCCAAAACTATTCAGAAGCAAAAAGCTATAAGCCTCGCTAATCTAATTTGAATTTGAGCTTCATTGAAGACTCTGAGATTTTATTGCACCATAATCTTCTTTTTATCCTATTTTATTTCTCTAGTTGCTTGGGGACAAGCAACAGTTTAAATTTGGTGTTGTGATTAGCAGATATTTTATACGCTTTTTGGTAGTATTTTCATATAATTTTTAGCATGTTTTATTCACTTTTTATTATATTTTTTATTAATTTTTATTCAAAAATTACATTTCTGGACTTCACTATGAGTTTGTGTATTTTTCTATAATTTCAGGTATTTTCTGGCTGAAATTGAGGAACCTGAGCAAAAATCTGATTCAGAGGCTAAGAAAGGACTGCAGATGCTGTTGGATTCTGACCCTCCTGCACTCGAAGTGGATTTTCTGGAGCTACAAAAATTCAATTTCCGCGAACTTAATTGCGTTGGAAAGTAGACATCTTGGGCTTTCTAGCAATGTATAATAGTTCATACTTTGCTCGAGATATGATGGCCCAAACTGGCGTTAAACGCCAGCCAGAGACCCTTTTCTGGCGTAAAACGCCAGAATTGGCACCAAAACTGGAGTTAAACGCCCAAACTGGCACCCAAGCTGGCGTTTAACTCCAAGGATGGCCTATGCACGTGAAAGCTTCAAAGCTCAGCCCAAAAACTCACCAAGTGGACCCCAGAAGTGGATTTCTGCACTATCTACACTTAGTTACTCATTCTCTATAAACCTAGGTTACTAGTTTAGTATAAAAACTACTTTTAGAGATTCATTTGGGTACTTATGACATTTTACATCTCTTATTGTATCTTCTACAGTATGAGTCTCTAAACTCCATAGGTAGGGGTGGGTGAGGAGCTCTGCTGTGTTTCAATGGATTAATGCAATTACTACAGTTTTCTATTTATCACGCTTGTTTCTATTCTAAGATACCCACTCGTACTTCAATATGAAGAATGCAATGATCCGTGACCATTATTATCATTCTCAAATTTATGAATGCGTCCCTGACAATAGAGCATTGGGCGACAGCTTGAGTGCGTATCTCTTGGGATTCTAATCCACGAGTTTGATTTGCATCTCCTGACAATAGAGCATTCAAACTCGTGAGATCAGAACCTTCGTGGTGGAGGCTAGAACTAATTAGAAGCATTCCCGAGATTCGGAAAGTCTAAACCTTGTCTGTGGTATTCCGAGTAGGATCTGGGACGGGATGACTGTGATGGGCTTCAAACTCACGAATGTTGGGCGCAGTGACAGTGTGCAAAAGGGTAGAGAGATCCTATTCTGACACAACTGAGAATCGATAGATGATTGGCCATACAGAAATTGTACCTAGACCATTTTCACTGAGAGGACGGATGGTAGCCATTGACAACGGTGATCCACCAACATACAGCTTGCCATGGAAGGGAGCATGCGTGTTTGGAAGAAGAAGACAGTAGGAAAGCAGAGATTCAGAAGACAGAGCATCTCTAAAACCTCAACCTGTTCTCCATTATTGAATAACAAGTATCATTCATTTCATGCTCTTTTACTTTTTGCAAACAAAACTCTTTTTATCATTAATCTCCTGACTAAGAGTTACAGGATAACCATAGCTTGCTTCAAGCCGGCAATCTCCGTGGGATTGACCCTTACTCACATAAGGCATTACTTGGACAACCCAGTGCACTTGCTGGTTAGTTGTACGAGTTGTGAAAAGTGTGATTTACAATTCCGTGCACCAGGTATATCGGCATAATTCAAAAAAAAATAATTTTAAGATTCTGTTTGGCTATTTTTACAAAAAATATCTAGAAAATTTATTTTTTATCCGTTTAAACCTATTTACTCCTAAAATATTATCAATAATAGTTCTCCTGAATAACAAAAACAAAATAATAACACAAGATTTAAGTTTAATTATTCTAAGTTGAAGTACAACATAAAAAATTAAAAACAAAATATCATAAAATTCATAAAATAACACACTAAAATTCATATCACATTAGGATTTACTTTCTTAAATTATACTATTTATATATGATGTGCCGATATGTGGATCGAATCCGTGGATATCACTACCAAATCCGCAATCCGATCCGACCATAATGTGGATCGGATCGGATCGAATCTGATGGCTCTGCGGATTGGATAATATCCGCAAAATTTAGATCAGATGCGGATAATTATCACGGATATGCGAATATTATCCGATCGATCCATGTGCAGCCCTATCAACAAGTAGATAAGCCAAAATATTAGAACAAATAAAAGTAAAAAAAAAAACTAAATTAAAGTAAGGTAGAAATCTGAATTTGAGAAGGAAGAAGACTAAAAATTCTAAAACCTAGAGAGAAGAAAGCGCATCTCTCTCTAGAAACCTACATCTAAAACCTAATGTGTATGAATGATTGATTCTACTCCACTCCCAGGCTCTAATTTGTATTTTCGGGCCTAAAATTGGGTCAAAAGCAGCTCAGAAATCGCTCTCAGCGTTTTCTCGTAACTGAGGCACGTGATGCTCGTCACGCGTACGCGTCAGCCATGCGTACGTGTCGCTGAACGAATTCATGGTCACGCGTATGCGTCGTCCACGCGTGCACGTCAAGGTCAGCTTCTCAAAACTTCAATTTATTGTGTTCTTTCCAATTTTGCATGCTTCTTTTCCATCCTCTAAGTCATTCATGTCCTAGAAAACCTGAAATCACTTTAAGGCACGTATCACGACATCGATGGTAATAAAAGAGTATTAAAAAATTAGCAATTTTAACCCCAAAGCAAAACATGTTTTCAATCATAGCACGAAATTAAAAAGAAAACTCAAAAACATGTAATTTATATGGATAAGTGTGAGAATAATTGATAAAATTCACTCAATTCAATATAAAATAGACTGTAAAATAGTGGTTTATTAGCTGACTTTGTGAGACAGTTCCACTTCCCCTTTCTATTGGTAACATGCTGCATTTATCAATAGGTGAATGCTACGTGTCTTTGACATTGTGTCTAACTAAAAAAGGACAAATAAATACGATCTAATAAATTTTAAATATTTTACTTTTTACTTTAAAATATTTTATTTTTTTACTTTTAAAAATAATATAGAATTCACCTTATCAATATTCCTTCTTTGCAGCTGCAAATTTAGTGGAACAATTCCTACTTCATGGCATCTTGCAACTTGAAAACTTTCCCTGATTTCTTGAGGTACCAATCTGGATTACATGATTTGAACCTCTCATATAACCAGATTCAAGGAACAGTATCCAATTGGATTTGGAGTTCTAGATAGTCTTGACTATCTTGATATCTCTCACAATTTTTTAACTAATTTTGAAGGGCCATTGCAGAACCGTACTCATAATTTGTACAGCCTTTACCTTCAATCCAATAAACTGCAAGAGCAGATCCCAGGCTTTCTTCAATATGCTTCCTTTGTGGATTACTCGAGCAACAATTTTAGCTCTGTTATCCCAGCAGATATTGGTCATTACATGTCTGATACATTTTATGTTTCTCTCGCAAACAATAGTTTTCACGGCAGCATCCCTCATTCCTTGTGCAATGCTTCAAACCTTCAAGTTCTTGACCTTTCCAATAACAAAATATCAGGCAAAGTTCCCCAATATATTTCCAAGTTCTTGTGCTCATTTTCAATGGAAATCCATTAGTAGGGCCACTTCCAAAGTCTCTGGCACATTGCACTGCCTTAGAGGTATTAGACATTGGAAGAAATAAGATCATTGGGGGCTTTCCTTGCTTTCAAAGAAATATATCCACGGTTGCATCCTGGTTTTGCGGAATAATAAATTCCACAGTCCGATGAGATGTGTAAAAGACAGTGGTGTTTGGAAAAAGAGTCAGATTGTTGATGTGGCCTTTAACTGTAAACTTCCTGGAATATGGTTCAGAAATTGGAAAGCCATGATGTCTAATGTGGGAGAAGATCAATCTAAGGT
This sequence comes from Arachis duranensis, assembly GCF_000817695.3. Lineage (NCBI taxonomy): Eukaryota > Viridiplantae > Streptophyta > Magnoliopsida > Fabales > Fabaceae > Arachis > Arachis duranensis. Next base: position 81,834,826 of record NC_029773.3, on the reverse strand, counting down.
AGAACATCTTGAATTTCCAGTTGGTGATATATAATATCAGGATTCAATAACAGTCACAAGCAAAGGTCAACAAATTGTATTGGTTAAAATCCTAACGATCTTCATTTCCATTGATTTCTCACACAATCAATTTGAAGGGCCAATACCAAAGGAATTAATGGATTTGAATGCACTGTATGTGCTCAACTTGTCAAGTAATGGTCTTCGGGTAGAATCCCATCAACCATTGGAAATCTGATACAGCTTGAGTCATTGGATCTGTCAAAGAAATCACTTGAAGGAGAAATTCCCAATAATCTTTCAAGTTTAAGCTTTCTCTCAGCCTTAAATATTTCCTATAATCATTTGATTGGGAAGATCCCACCAAGTACTCAACTTCAGTCATTCGAAGCAAGCTCATTTGAAGGCAATAATGGGTTGCATGGACCTCCACTCACCAAAACTCCAGATCATGGAATGCATACACTGCCACCATGTGGAAGCCTAGCTTGTGAAGTTCACTGGAATTTAGTGAGTGCAGAACTAGGATCGGTTTTCGGACTCGAAATTGTGATTGTTCCCCTCTTGTTTTGGAAGAAATGGAGGCTGCAATATTGGCAATTTCTGGACAGAATTCTTTGCCGGATATTTCCTCAGCTGTGTGTTGAGTAGAAACTCGTGGAGGAAAGAGTTACAAAGTTCTGATATGGAGAAGTTACTAGTCACTATTTAGTATGCTATGAATAATGCAGAAGCAAGAAAAAAAAGGAGAGAAGAAAAACATTTCTGGAACATTGTATACTTTATTGCATTCTCAGTGTATATTTCTTTTTCGTTTTTTAATGCATCATGTATGTGCTTGCTATATGTTTCTTGAGCAGTTTTTATTTCTTTTACTAAAATAGTATCACATGTTATCTCAGCGAGCATGAGTCATTGGTGCTTTCATATACATACATATATATATTTGAAATGCTTGTTTGATACTTAATATAAGTTCATTGTTCAAGCAAAGCATTTTGTAGTCAACTTGATTTTATATTAAATCATAAGAAGAATTTATAAAGACAATCAATTGTGTATTGTCAGTTAGTGAAAGTAATTAATTTTCAAACACACTTCTTTAAAGTCATCTAAACTCATGAATTTAATTAGATAATCATGTAAAACTCTTTACACTGCCACTACATCAAAATTAAACTCTTATAAAGTACTAAATTCAATTTTACTTCAGGAATCTGGAAGGTCACAAGTAAAAGTTAAAACAACAATGCTAATGGAGTAATGGTAAACCAAAAGAAAGTTAACTAATTAACCCATCATTAAATTTCTTGCACAAATACAATGCCTAATTCAACCATTTGATGTTGGACAATGGAACCAAATTTTCACTAGTGTTTTTCGTGTAAAGTTATAGCAAATTTTTTAGTTACGATTTTAGTTCTAATTTTTAAATTAAAATCAAATTATCAAACTTTTTCTAGAATTAAATTTTTAAAAAGAATGTTTGGGCTTAATTTTGGACAAAATTTGTAAGTATCATCTTCTACAACATTTATCATGTTTCATAATCAATATGAGGAATTTTGAGAGGAAATCAGCCAATCGAACAAAATTTTTAGGAACCGAATTGCAAAAGTTTTAAAATGGTGCCTATTTGTATTTGGCTTACTTTAGTTTTTAATCTAAAGCCATTTATGGATATTGGCCATGCAGACAAAGACACACTAATTTTATATTAGATTTTTATAAAATAGAATTAATTTTTTATAAAACAATATTTTAGGGTAAAAAACGTGATTAAGCCATGGGAGTGGAAAATTTATGGAAATCAGCCAAACTAAATTCCTAGACACCATTCAACCAGAAGCAAATTATTATATAATTCGAATCTAATCGTTTCGAATTAAAATCCCATGTAGTTCGACGTGACTTAATTCGAATTACATGCATGCATGAGTATCAAGTAGTTCGAAACAACTTGTTTCGAATTAGTATAGAGTAATTCGAATTAAGTAAATTCGAATTACTAAGATAGGCTGAACGTGCACATAATTCGAAACATATTGCTTCGAATTAGTATGGAATTGTAATTCGAATTCAATTGATTCGAATTATATATATATAGTGCGAATGTAGTTGATTCGAATTACAATGAACCGGAGCTCTATATATATGCTGTGAACTCACGTAGCTCTCAACAAAGAGGTGAGATGGCTAGTGAGGATAGTTTTTTAGTGCTGGTACATCACAGAGGTTCGATTAAGAGGAAAACTCGGTCCGGCGTGAAGTTCACTGATAAGGATCCCCTATGTATTATCACGAGGCCAACAACCACCTACGATGCTCTCGTTAGCTCTGTGCTGGAGAAGCTTGGTCTGGAAGGAGTTAAAAGGGTTAAGAAGTTTTTCTATCGCATCCCAACCACGGTGCTCCATGATACCGTGAAGTATGATTGTTTCACGATCGAGAGTGATGAGGACTTGCAGGTTATGTTTCTTTGTCGTAGGCAGTTTCCCGAGGTAAGGACATCAGAGTTGTTGGCAAAGTTGGTTGATGTGGTATCTAGCTCGGGTGGTTCGAACCGGAATGCCAATACTATAGCCACGGTTGCCAGCTCGAGCTCGAGACCTGCGGTTGCTTCATCCTCCGTTCCTGTGTATGAGCCACCGATGTAGCCTGTTGCCTCCCCATCATTTGCCGTTGATCTGAGCGGCAATGTTGGAGACGAGGTTCGATATGGGGAACATCTTCCCACCGAAGTGCAGTGTCCTACACCGGCTGGTGTTGGTGAGGGTTTGTTTGATGATCCAGATGACGATGATGTCGAGCCGGATATGATCGCTGATGACAGCGGCGATGATCTTAGAACTACTGATCCGAGAAGGGCTACAGGTGGATCTAGTTCTAGCACACAGCAGTACCCACCCCATTTTTCATCGTTGGACCTGGATGCCATGAGGCAGGACGAAAATCCTGTGTAGGCGTCTGGATTTGGCGCTAGAGATACGGAAGGGTCTGCCAGTATGACGGAGTTCCAGGTTGGCCAACAATTTCAGGATAAAGATGAGGCGCTGTTGAGTGTGAAGACTTACAGCATCCACCGAGGGGTCCAGTACAAGGTCGTTGAGTCTGACTACCGCAGGTATGTGGGAAAGTGTTCTGAGTTTGGGAATGGGTGCACATGCTTGATTCGGTTGAGTCTCCAACAGCGGAAGGGCATTTGGGAAGTGAAGCGGTACAACGGACCGCATACCTGTCTCGCCACCTCCATCTCCAGCGACCATAGGAGTCTGGACTACCATGTGATAGCGACATTCATTATGCCGATGGTAAGGGCTGATGCCGCCGTCAACATCAAGGTGCTTCAAAATGCCACGGCCGCACACTTTGGGTTTAGACCTACGTACATGAGGGTGTGGATGGCGAAGCAGAAGGCCGTTGCCGTCATCTATGGGGACTGGGATGAGTCGTACAACGAGCTCCCTCGGTGGGTGTTAGGAGTTCAGCTGACGATGCCTGGCACTGTAGCAGTCCTCAGGACTTGCCCTGTTCAAGTTGGGGCACAGCATGACGAGTCTCAGGCTTATTTTCATAGGCTGTTTTGGACTTTCCCCCCTTGTATCGAGGCATTCCGTCATTGCAAGCCGTTGGTGAGTATTGACGGCACCCATCTATATGGCAAGTATGAGGGAACGTTGCTAGTCGCGATTGCACAGGACGGAAACTCCAACATACTCCCCGTGGCATTTGCACTAGTTGAGGGTGAGAATGCTGAGTCATGGTCTTTCTTTCTCTCCCACCTACGTGAGCACGTGACACCTCAGCCGGGTCTGTTAGTTATTTCAGATAGGCATAACGGCATCAAGGCAGCGCTCGAGGCTCCCAATGGGGGATGGCTACCTCCGGCTGCATACCGGGCGTTCTACATTCGACACGTTGCAGCGAATTTCACCCCGACCTTGAAGTGGAGTTCGACTACTGGTTTGACATTCTGCGCTCTGAGAATCCAGCAATGTGTAACTGGGCAAACCGAATTGAGTATTCGTTGTGGACACAGTACTGTGATGAGGGTCGGAGATTCGGGCACATGACAACCAATATTTCTGAGTGTGTCAATTCAATCCTGAAGGGGGTAAGGAACCTCCCTGTTTGCTCGCTGGTGAAGGCCACATACGGAAGATGGTACAATCCGGCCATCTGCAAGTACGGAACGTACCTCTCATCAAGACGCATCTCCTGCTGCCGCCTAACGCTGGATATGCAACGACGAGGCTGGCCAGTACATAAACCGCATAATTAGAACAGATGCACAAACCACTAACATATACAATTTATTTCATAAAGAACCAAAAAAGAAATCGTGCGACACAACATATATGAAACAAGCGACCAACATTGTAAACACAAACCGCTAACATGAACCACGTAGCAAAAACCATTAACAAATACAACAATCACTAACAAGTAAAACCGTTAACAAAAACCGCTAGCATATACCTCTATCATAAACCACTACCCTAAACCGCTAACCGTCACTAAAACCACTATCCAAAACCATTAACAAAAACCGCTAACAACAAACAATAACAAAAACCACTAACAAAAACCACTGGCCTAAACCACTAGCTTAAACCGCTAACACTAACATAAACCGCTATAAAAAAACCATTAACAAAAACCACTTGCCTACTGACGATTGGATTTTTGGTGGTTTAGAATTTCACTAATGAATTCTCGTTGCAAGTATAGTTTCTAAACCAACAATAATCCTTTCATACAAAAGATTGTTTGTCACAAGTAACAAACCCCTAAATTTATAAACCGAAGTATTCAAACCTCGGGTCGTTCTCCCTAAGATTTACAATAAAGTGTCTTGTTATTGGTTGTGAGTTATTTTGGGGTTTTTGAGATTATAGATAAGAATTATAAATGGCAAGGGAAATAACCTAACAACTAATAAAGCTCTTGGCAAGATATGAGAACTAGAAGTCCTATCCTAGATACCTTCCCAAGCCAAGAACATAAAACTCTAATCTAACATCCTTCCAAGCATTTCATCAAACACTTGGAAGGTACAAAAGAAAAGCATAGTAAATCACAACAAGAATGAATTCTAACAACAATTGAATGCAAAGAATTAACAATAACAATCAAGGAAATCACAACTATCATGAATTACCTCAAATTGCATTATTGAAGGGAAACAAATGAACAACAATCTATCCAAAACAAAATGAAGAATTACAATTATTAAAGCATATAACTAGAAAGAGAGATGAGAAGATTTAAGAATTGATGAAGGAAAATTGAATCAAAGCATGAATTAAATCTAGATCTAAGAAAAGAGATTAACCTAAACCTAATCCTAATTCTAGAGAGAAGTGAGAGCTTCTCTCTCTAGAAACTACTTCTAAAACTAACTATCTATCTAATCTTTTCCTAATTAGTCTATGGGTGTGTATGTGTATCAATCCCCTTCAATCCTTGGCTCTTATATGCATTTTGGCGCCAAAGTTGGTTGCTGAAAACCTTCCAAAATCGCCAGGCACGTGTTACATTAATGAGGTCATGTGCCACCATCGGTGCGTGAGCGCACGGTACGCGTGCGCGTCCTTGGCCTGTTTCGCAATGTGCGCGCGAGCGCCTTGTGCGCGTGCGCGTGCATGGCCTGGATCAATTCTTTGGCTTTTTGTGCTTCCCTCCACTTGTATGCTTCCTTCCTTGCTTCCTTTGATCCATGCCTAGCCTATTTCAACCTGAGATTACTAGCAAACACATCAAGGCATCTTATGGAATCAAAGAGAAACTTAGAATTCATCAAAATAAGGTTTAAAAAGCATGTTTTTACACCTAAGCACGAATATGGGAGAGATAACAAAACCATGCTAATTCATAGGCTAAATGTGACAAAAGGTTATTAAGACACTCTAAATTTAATACAAAACAAACAGTCAAATTGGGGTTTGTCACCTACACCACTATCCTAAACCACTATCCTAAACCACTAACAGTAACATAAACTATTATCAAAAACCATTAACAAATACCACTATCATAAATCGCTTTCATCAACCACTACCATAAACCACTAACAAAAAACACTATCAACAGCGCAACATCATAAACCACTAACCTCGTCGTTGATCACCCCGGCGATATGAGCAACTCCATCCAAACGATAAAGCCTCCCCGGATCGTCCTCCATCGCCTGAATATGCCACTCTGGTCTTACTCGGCCCGAATGTTGGTCGTTTTCTCTGGGATTTGGTGGGGTATGAGAATGACAAAGTGATTCGAATGAACTTGGTTCGAACTCCTTATATAGCCGAAACCCTTGTAATTCGAATCAACTAGATTCGAATTACTTTGTGTCACTAACTTCACCTAATTCAAATCAATATGATTCGAACCTCACTCTTGTGCCCTTCTCCATCTAATTCGAATTGATATAATTCGAACTACCCTATTATAATTCTAAATTAGTCGTTTCGAATTACTAAGGAATTTTGCATGCATAATTCGTTTCTTATTGATTCGAATTACCTTGGAATAGTTCTTGAAAGTAATTCGTATTGAATCAATTCGAATTACGTGGAAACTTGATTCGAATCCTATTGATTCGAATTATATAAAAATTAGTTCTGGTGGATTGAGGTATCGAAGTTTGATTTGGCTGATTTGGGTTAAAGTGAGCTCCCCTTGGCTCATTTGGGTTTTTTACCCAATATTTTATATATAAAATTTGATAAATTTTACTCATCTTTTCTAAAATAATATGTAAAATAATATATAAAATAACATATTATTTTAATTTAATAATTAATTTTTTTAGTTCATTTTTTCTTAAAAAAACACTTTTGAATTTCGGTTACTTGAAGCACATGCATTATTTGATATCACTTAACAAAAAAAATTATATTAAACATATACATTATTTCTTATCTATGTATAAAATGTGTATTTTGTGAATATAAATTAGTCATTTTTCAATATATTTTTTATCAAATTATAAATCGTGTAAATTTTTAAATAAAAAATTTAGTTATTAATATTTTAAAATAATATATAATTATTCATTTTAAATAATAATTTAAATTACAAAATAGTTTTATTATAATTAAAATATTAACTCTCATTAGCCACCACAAAAAAAATATGAACTCTTCTTGAATTTGAGTTATACTCAAAAGATAAATATAATTAATTATTATCATATACTGATAGATCATACAAAATAAATTACATATTATTTTAAAAAAGATATAGTAAAATTTACCATAAAATTTTTATAAAATAAGGATGTCGGGTATACACTTCTGTATACCTTCCTTTTTATTCCGTTTAATTCAAACATCCTATTACAATCAGTTTTGGTGGGAAAGAAAACTAAAAATTAATAGGTTAATTATTTTGTTTAAAAATTAATTTATTCGAAAGATATATATTGGATGAAATTTGTTTATCACATTACTAGTAAATTTATTTGTTCCAGAGTCGTGTCAAGTAAGATGGAATTGAAAAATTTAGAGTATAGATTGAATACATATAGTTCATACGTTAAGGAAGCTAATTTGCAAATGTTATGAAGACCAAGGTTGAAGGCATTTTTATCACACAGATTAATTGTAGCACATGACAATCCTACTTGAAAGAATAAACAATACAATGCTAAAGAGAAATTAGTTAAAAGCTAATAAAAACTAAAGAAACTTATCAGAAACACTGTAGAATACACACCTGCTAACCTAACAAAGAGTACATGCTCATATTAAAAGTTCGCTGCCCTATTCTCAAATAAATAACTGGATATCGTGTCATTTTCGGAGTTGCGTTGCGCGTCTTACTCATGTTTTGCCACGCATGCACCGCACGTGTCCATGCATGGCCATGCTCACTGTTCCTTTCTAAGTAGTTGTCACGATTCTTGATTTTTCTTCCTTACTATCGAATAATTTTAGTATTAATTATGCAACCCAAATTTGTTGCCTATATAAAGCCTCATCAAGGACTATGTTGGCATATTGAGCAAAGAGTCCGGTATAGTCAACTAAATTATTGCATAGATATAAGTTATAAGCATGGCATCTAAGCAACAAAACCGACAAGAGCTTGATGAAAGGGCAAAACAGGGAGAGACTGTGGTCTCTGGTGGAACTGGTGGCAAGTCCCTTGAGGCTCAGGAGCATCTTGCTGAAGGTTATTAATTATTATTATTATAATCTCAGTAATAAATTAATAATGTTACGTTAAATGTATATAAATGAATATGCAACTATATGATATAAAGATGTTGTTTCACTATCAGGAAGGAGCAAGGGAGGGCAAACAAGGAGGGAGCAGTTGGGAACAGAAGGGTACCAAGAGATGGGTCGCAAGGGTGGATTCAGCATCATGGAGAAATCTGAAGGAGAGCGTGCTGAAGAGGAAGGCGTTGAGATTGATGAGTCCAAGTTTGCCACCAAGAACCAAAACAAGTAGTACCATCATCTTATTATAATCCTAATCATATATGCTAGCTTCTAATGTATGTGTGCTTAATTTATTAGTACTAGGTAGTGATTAGTTTAGGGTTAATATATAACAAGGTATTTAGGTCCAGTGTCTAGAGTTCTCTAATAATAACTAGCTAGCTAGCATATATTGAGAGGTTATGCTTATTATTACTAGTGTTTTAGTTGTTAGGCTTTGATGGTAGGAGTATATGGTTTGTCTGTAATGTTGTGTTTAATGATGTAATGACAAATCTTAATATTTTCCTTTAGAGAGTTGAATCGTGGTTTATGTTGTAGCATAATAATGCCATTACTTATGATGGGTGCAAATATCATTTCATCTTTGCTACTAAACTAAAGAAGTATTGCAACCTAAACATTAATTTTGTAATATTTAGTGATGTATTTGGCAAAATAAAATTATTGATCTCTGCTGGTAGATTTTCCCAACTGTGTTAAAAACTGATGAGTAAGATGATTTTAACTTCAGTTGAATGGAAAGTGATGAGACAAACAAGTTTGTCATTGGCACATTTTGCATTATATAAACGGCTGCTTGCATTTCTGGTATCATGCCTTCTTTCGATGAAGCCTATCCGTGAAGTAATGAAATCAAAGTATTGCACACTGTCCTCCTTTTTTAGTTCAAACTGTGAAGTCAGTCTCAAACTAATTATTTTGAATTTTTGTGCTTGAAGAATATGATTATTTTGGGTTTTCCCTAAGTATTTTTTGGTACAATTTTAGTTCTAATTTCTAAAACACCAAATTATCAAACTACTTCTAGAACTAAATTTTTGAAAAGAATGTTTGGGCCACAGAGATGAGAAAATTAAAATTTTGGACAAAATATGTAAATATTATGTTGTACAATAGTTACTGTGTTTCATAATTTATATTAGGAATTTTGAGAGGAAATCAGCCCATCGAAAAATTTTCTGTGCCAAAGGTGCTAAAATGGTGTTGATTTGGTTTACTTTAGTTTTTAATCTAAAGCCATGTATGGATATCGGCCATGCAGAAGAAGATACTTTTATATTTTTATAAAATACAAAGAGATAGTTAATTTTTTATAAAACACTACTATGTATATAAAATTTGGTAAATTCTATTCGATTTTTTTAAAAATAATATACAAAATAGTGTTATTTTAATTTAATAATTAATTATATTTATACTTAAGTTACTTTAATTTAACGAAAATTAATATTTTAATTATAGTAGAATTATTTTATAATTTAGTTATTATTTAAAATAGATAATTATATAATTTTTTAAAATATTAATAATTAGATTATAAAATAATTTTATTATAATAAAGATATTAACTTTCATTAAATTAAAATAACTCAAATTTTAAATATAATTAGTTATCATATTAAAATAACATCTAATTAAAAGTTCACATATTATAAAAAAAAGTTAAAGATTTAGTAAAATTTAGGAATAAATATTGTTTTGGTCCGTAACGTTGAGGGTCAGAAACGAAATCATCTTTAATATAATTCGTATTAAAATCGTTCTTTTAATTTTTTCTAGAAAAAAATATCATCCACTACTATCAGCACCTTTACTTTCACCACCACCAGCACATTTACCTCCACCATCAAGAAAAATATCAATGAAATCATCACAAATTCAACAAATCAAAGAATCAGAAATTCAATAAATCAACACAAATTCAACAACCAAATCAACACACAATAACAATAAAATCAAAAAATAACAAATCAAAATTAGAAGCAGAGGCAATCAAAGAAGCAGAAGCTCGAGCAGAAACACAAAGCAAAGGCCAAAGCCAAGAAGCAAAAGCCTAAGCAGAATCACCGGCGGTTTTCCGACGGCAACTCGTGGGCGAATTGACAGCGACGGCGGCGGCGAGCAGCGCCGGCGCATCTCCTATCCCTCTTTTTTCTCTACCGTCGCAGTCCCTCTCTCCTTTCTTCTTTCTTTTGGTGACAGCGACGGCAGCTCCAAGCTTCTCCAGCGCCGTCCCCCACCCCTCTCCCCGAAAATGGATCCTCTCCAGTTTTTTTTATCACTTGACAAAATCAAGTGTGATCTCTCGCCTTTGATTCTATAAGTGGACCAGAAATAAATAAGAGAGAGTAATAAATAGTTAGATTAAACACACCATCCAATTTTTTTTCATTAGAAAAATTCACTCCCTCCCTTCCCCTCCCCCTTCCCAAAACGCGTTCTTTTCTTTTATTTCTTTAAAAAAATTTTATAATTTTTTATTATTAGGAATAAAATTAAAAATTTTATTAAAAATGATGATTTTAATACAAAAAAAAAAGTGTTAAAAATAATTCTAAATAAAAAATTATGTTTGAGGCAATTTTGATTCTGATCCTCAACATTAGAGACTAGAACAATATTTATTCTTAAAATTTATCATAAAGTTTTATGGAATACGGTTGTTGAGCATACACTACTATCTTCCTTTTTATTCCGTTTAATTCAGATATCAAGCAGGATTAATTCATATTTTGTAATTAAATTCGAATCAAACCATTTTATTATAATCAGTTTGGATGGGAAAGAAAACTGAAAATTAATAGATAAGTGATTTTTTTTAATCAATTTTGGAAAACATAGCTAATAATTGGTTTCAGCCTAAATGTAAAGAAGATTTAAGATGAAATTATCAATGAAGGTTCAACAAATCATCTTCTTTTTGGTGATATCAATCATCCATTATTGCATGTGTATCGGAAGTCGTTGTTGCTTCAATTCAGGAACAACTTCACGTTCGACCATCAATATTGCACCAAGTTGAAGACATGGAATCAAAGTATTGCATGCTGTGATTGGAGTGGCGTATCTTGTGATCATGATGCTCATGTTATTGCTCTTGATTTGAGTGAGGAAGGCATCCAAGGTGGATTCGACAATTCAAGCAGCCTTGTCAGTCTCCAACATCTCGAGAGTTTACTTCAATTCTTCCATTCCATCCAAATTCAACAAATTGGAGAACTTGACTTATTTGAACTAGTCACATGCTGGCTTTGTGGGACAGTTCCACTTCCCCTTTCTATTGGTAACATGCTGCATTTATTAATAGGTGAATGCTAGGATGCATTTGTTATTGTGTCTAACTAAAAAAGGACAAATAAATAATATCTAATAAATTTTAAATATTTTACTTTTTATTTTAAAATATTTTATTTTTTTACTTTTAAAAATAAGTTAGACACTATAGAATTCACCTTATCAATATTCCTTCTTTATGGCTGCAAATTTAGTGGAACAATTCCTACTTCATGGCATCTTGCAACTTGAAAACTTTCCCTGATTTCTTGAGGTACCAATCTGGATTACGTGATTTGAACCTCTCATATAACCAGATTCAAGGAACAGTATCCAACTGGATTTCGAGAGTAGATAGTCTTGACTACCTTGATATCTCTCACAATTTTCTAATTAATTTTGAAGGGCCACTGCAGAACCGTACTCATAATTTGTACAGCCTTTACCTTCAATTCAATCAACTGCAAGAGCAGATCCCAGGCTTCCTTCATTATGCTTCCTTTGTGGATTACTCGAGCAACAATTTTAGCTCTGTTATCCCAGCAGATATTGGTCATTACATGTCTGATACATTTTATGTTTCTCTCGCAAACAATAGTTTTCACGGCAGCATCCCTCATTCCTTGTGCAATGCTTCAAACCTTCAAGTTCTTGACCTTTCCAATAACAAAATATCAGGCAAAGTTCCCCAATATATTTCCAAGTTCTTGTGCTCTAAAGACTATTGTTTTCATCAATGGAAATCAATTAGCAGGGCCACTTCCAAAGTCTCTGGCACATTGCACTGCCTTAGAGGTATTAGACATTGGAAGAAATAAGATCATTGGGGGCTTTCCTTGCTTTCTAAGAAAGATATCCACCGTTCGCGTCCTGGTTTTGCGGAACAATAAATTCCACAGTCCGATGAGATGTGTAAAAGACAGTGGTGTTTTGGAAAAAGATTCAGATTGTTGATGTGGCCTTTAACTATAAATTTCCTGGAATATGGTTCAGAAATTGGAAAGCCATGATGTCTAATGTGGGAGAAGATCAATCTAAGGTAGAACATCTTGATTTTCCAGTTGGTGATATATATTATCAGGATTCAATAACAGTCACAAGCAAAGGTCAACAAATTGTTTTGGTTAAAATCCTAACGATCTTCATTTCCATTGATTTCTCACACAATCAATTTGAAGGGCCAATACCAAAGGAATTAATGGATTTGAATACACTGTATGTGCTCAACATGTCAAGTAATGGTCTTTCGGGTAGAATTCCATCAACCATTGGAAATCTGATACAGCTTGAGTCATTGGATCTGTCAAACAACTCACCTGAAAGAAAATTCCCAATAATCTTGCAAGTTTAAGCTTTCTCTCAGCCTTAAATATTTCCTATAATCATTTGATTGGGAAGATCCCACCAGGTACTCAACTTCAGTCATTCGAAGCAAGCTCATTTGAAGGCAATAATGGGTTGTATGGACCTCCACTCACCAAAACTCCAGATCATGAATGCATACACTGCCACCATGTGGAAGCCTAGCTTGTGAAGTTCACTGGAATTTAGTGAGTGCAGAACTGGGATCGGTTTTCGGACTTGGAATTGTGATTGTTCCCCTCTTGTTTTGGAAGAAATGGAAGCTGCAATATTGGCAATTTCTGGACAGAATTCTTTGCCGGATATTTCCTCAGCTGTGTGTTGAGTAGAAACTCGTGGAGGAAAGAGTTACAAAGTTCTGATATGGAGAAGTTACTAGTCACTATTTAGTATGCTATGAATAATGCAGAAGCAAGGAAAAAAAAGGAGAGAAGAAAAACATTTCTGGAACATTGTATACTTTATTGCATTCTCAGTGTATATTTCTTTTTCGTTTTTTAATGCATCATGTATGTGCTTGCTATATGTTTCTTGAGCAGTTTTTATTTCTTTTACTAAAATAGTATCACATGTTATCTCAGCGAGCATGAGTCATTGGTGCTTTCATATACATACATATATATATTTGAAATGCTTGTTTGATACTTAATATAAGTTCATTATTCAAACAAAGCATTTTGTAGTCAACTTGATTTTATATTAAATTATAAAAAGAATTTATAAAGACAATCAATTGTGTATTGTCAGTTAGTGAAAGTAATTAATTTTCAAACACACTTCTTTAAAGTCTTCTAAACGCATGAATCTGATTAGATAATCATGTAAAACTCTTTACAATGTCACTACATCAAAGTTAAACTCTTATAAAGCACTAAATTTAATTTTACTTTATGAATCTGGAAGGTCACAAGTAAAAGTTAAAACAACAATGCTAATTGCCACGTTCTAGACCATTAATTCCATGTAAATGGCAGTTTTTTTTTTTTTTACAATTCTGATACACTGCCAAGGGTTAACCACCAAAAAACTGCCAAGGGTTAACTACCAACAAAATATATATTTTCAAAAAATGCCATAAAGATTAATTTTTGGTGTGATTTTTTACAAACATAATTAGAAAAAGAGATATTATTATTCTTAAAATTTGGTAATTTTTTTTTAAGTATATTTTTTGCAATTTTTTAGAAGTATTATTAATTGTTAACAAAAAATTATATACTTAACGAAAATCACCAAATTTTAAGAATAATAATATCTCATTTTTTTAATTATACTTGTAAAAAATTGTATCAAAATTTAATTTCTAATGTATTTTTTGAAAAATACATATTTAATGTTAGATAATCTTGCAAAAAAAACTAACATTAAATATGTATTTCTCGAAAAATACGTTAAATATTGAATTTTGATACTATTTTTTGCAAACATGATTAGAAAAATGAGATATTATTATTCTTAAAATTTAGTGATTTTTTGTTAAATATATATTGCTTTGTGATTTTTTAAAAGTATTATTAGTTGTTAACAAAAAAATTATAAAAAAATATATACTTAACGAAAAATTATCAAATTTTAAGTATAATAATATCTTATTTTTATAATCATACTTACAAAAAATTGCATCTAAATTCAATATCTAAGATATTTTTTGAAAATATATATTTACTGTTGGGTATTTTGGTTGTGTTTTTAAATTATGTGAAGCCATTTTTGTCGATATTAAAATTCGAGTATATATTTGTTCGCGTCTAAATAATTCCGGGATATTTTTTGTGGTTAACCCTAAATCCAATTCTTATATACATTGATTTGGGAGTGTACCAAAAATGTCAAAAGGACCATCTGGAATGTAGAGACTAGAGAGTAGACACTATTGTTGACAAAAGCATGGCTTAATATGATTTAGACCTATTGTAATATGGACGTTATAGTTTTAAATGCATTTTTATTTCAACTCTATCTTGCAAAATTAAATTTAACTGTCATCAAGGTTACAACTCACAAATAATAAAGATACACAATAATGGTTTAGTATGATGAATAATTTCCAGATAGAGTACAATGTACATTAAAATGAAAAAGAACCTTCGAATGCAGATCAAATATCTAAGTATTGGAGGGATAAAAAATATACCAGCAACAGATAATTGTGTAATGTCAATAGGACCAACACAAATCCATTTTGCAGTTTCAGTACCGAAAGCAACCGGAAGAGACTGTGCATATTAGATTGCCAATAGAGAAGGTAAGAGCATCAACTTGAGTGTTAGTGAATTTGCAAGACCAAAATTTCTGAAAAAAATTGAAATTTCATGTTACGGTAATGGAAAGAAAGAGGGTAACAGAATTGACCTGAAGCCCAAGAGCTCTATCCCCTTCAATACTCTTGAAGTCGTTGACAATGGCAATGCCCAACTACAGTGTATCACCAAAAATATTAGCAACAAATCTATTGCACCCTCTTAACATCACATCATGACACTATGCTAAGTAATATTGTATTTCAATGAAATGCCATGTAGAATTTACTACATACTCCAGCAATGCTGTATAGCAACGTCAGGACAATAATGTCGGGTGTGAGTGTCCCAAACAAAGCCTGACCAGCCCACCTGCAGCAATAAAATGATTAAGAACTTGTCAAAGACAGTTCAATCATAGAAATGATGCTTTAGAAACAAATCAAACATGATCAAATCATGAATCAAGATCAGCAGATAGACAAACAAAGCCAATGAATTAACTAAATCAGGTTATCAGTTAAAACTACAAAACTCATAATGTACAAATATTATATAAACAAAATGTACTGTACCATGGTAAGCTGATGTAACTTGCTCCGAGGGCAAAGTTTCCGATCCATCCATTTTGTTTTAACTAGATTGTAAGTGAAACTTAGTCAAAGGACCACAAAAGTAAAAAAATAAAAAATAATATGACGTATTAACAATAATGGAAAAGAGAATGAGAAGAATTTAAATGTTTACCTTCAAGGGAGGAGCAGAATATATGTATGACAGAAGTGATCCACCCACAGCAAGGTAAAAAACTATGGGGAAGTCATGTCCTGCCTATAACAGAAATATTTTAGCAACTACCCTACAGGAAATTGATGCTAAGGGTATGTTTAGGATCGGGGTAAAAATGATATGAAGATTTTTATGAATGAGCTCCATGTGTGTAATTATACACATCAAACTGGAAAATTTTTAATCAGATGGATCTCAAGACTAAGCATACCTACCCATACGTCTAATAGGCCTGCCAAGCCAAGACCTCCTAGTAGCAGCACCCATATTTGAGTGATAACCTGTGGAATTTCGAGTGAAAAAATGAAATATGTGGTGACCAAACAAGTAAAGAACATAAGAAACAAAGCATCAGTCTCAGATTTAACACACACCTCGTTCTCGGATATAGCCCCAGACGGAATTGGTCGATAAGGTTCATTTATTGCATCGATCTCTCGGTCATACCAATCATTTATAGTCTAAAGAAAAACAATAGCAAAATCAAGGTTATATTGGTCCGAAACTTCCATTCACTACCGGCAGGCTAGTAAAGTGTGAAACTCAATAACAAAGTTATTACCTGAGTATATCCTGTTAGAAACGGGCCAGACATCAACATGCACACAATTGATTTAGCAACATCCTCAATAGTCCAATGGAAATTTCCTGCTCAGACACAAGATTGATGCAGAAACATTAATGGTATCTATGCCCTTTGAACATGTTTAATGTACTTGATGGTATCTATCTCCTTTGAACAATCGTGTGCCACATTGTAGCGCTAGCTTATCTTACTAAGCCAGTAACTTGCACCTACGTTGGATACAGTCTTCCAACTATATAACGTATGCTTTGCATACACACTTAAATTTCCTTGAATCTTGTCTTGAACAATTACATCCTACTTTTGACAATTATGTTGATCAGTAATGTGTTGTTACATGTTAAATGTTAAGTTAGAAGCACTAAAATGTTATGTTAGGTAATTACATAAATAAAGGTGTGTAACACCTATAAATTGTGTACGTGCAATGCACATTTCAAATATTAATCCATACAATCCAACAATAGATACAGAAACAAAGAAAGAAAAAGAGAAAAAAAAGAAAATGTGAGAAACAAGCTCATGCATATTCTTGATTGTTTTAAATTAATAAATCACCTCTGGAACACCACCAAGAAGTTATAATTCTACTCATCTACTGATGTTTCCTTTTTTAGTGTAATACTCAGATGATCAATAATGGAAGCATTGCCTATTGTTGTCACTTAAGATGTTCAGAATTAATGTAAATCATGTAACGTACAATATCAGTTTCAGATTAATTCAGAAATAACACAGTAAAGATACTCCTTGCCCGTGGATAGTGTGATACTGTGATTATACTTAATGAAAGAGAGAACAATACTAGCAACATTTCAACAGAATACTATTAATCATATCAGTTTTTTCTAGGCCATGAATATCACTTAATGAGATTAAACTAAGATGTAGTACCAGAAGCAGCGGCGCCACAAACTACACCCCAAACCAACGGAGGCCAAGTGACAGGTTTTGTAAGTTGAAGGCGAATCTTCCATTTATTCTGCACAGCATAAATAGAAAGAATAAGTACAAAACCAAAGTTGTCTCATCATTTCATAATGTTAACTAACAAGTACACATAAACAAAGCAATAAATTTTCAGCGGCCAAAAACTTTCGGGTTAGTACTTTATAAACAGATTCAAACTTAATTTGTTTTCAACATGTTCAACTACATTTCAAGAATGTATACACGAGGCTCCCATCAGACTGCGACCTAATTTACAAGGTTGTGCATTGTAGTTCACCCTCCGCATGAGGAGAGAGTTTACAAAAGTAGAAACAAGTTTCAAATAGCATCAAGACTGTTAAGAAACATATATAACTTCGGGTAAAATAAAATACGCGTCGTGTTGTGGTCAGATTTGGAATATTTTGTCAAGAACAGCATGAAGAATTAGAAATTTTGTCTAGAACAACTACACTTGCTTGCTTGTCATTCATTCTTGAACTCCTACTTCTTTCAATTTTAAATAAGTGAAGAAAATAAAAGTGAATTCATTTTTGTGCTAATCAAGCTTTATTTATTATCTAATTGAGATCATTTTGTGCATTCATAATAAAAATTGAAACCCAAATTTGTAACCATCACAAGTCAACAAAAAACACAGAGTTGATTAACTCACTGATTCTTGAGCAGCTCCTTTAATACCAAGAAGCTGATTGATGCTTGAACCGTCTTTCGAAGGAGCCTTATCCGGTGCCTGAGACTTAACTGCTCAATCCCAACCCCCACCCCCCAACAAAGGAAGAAAAACATGACCAATTGAAAAAGGAACATCAAAATGGTAACTCAAGAAAGCACAAATTACCATTATTTGTATCGGTTTCTGTTGCTCTAATAGTTAATCTCCTCCCTGAAATCAATTTTCACACAAAAACACCAAAAAAGCATAAAAATAACAAAATTGAGTGTCATTTGATTCATGAAAAACTAAACCTAAGCAAATTAGTACATGTTACATAAGAACACTAAAAATGGTAGTTTGCAAAACCCAATGTTGTACTCTTTCAACAACCAAGAAAACCAGAAAGTGCTGTGGTGAGTCAACCTACTAGTAAATGAGAAAGGAAGTGAAGGCACCCTTGTTCTTGTGCATGAGATTGTTGTTGTTCTTGGTGGAACTGAAACCATGTTGAGAGAAAGTGAAGCCATTATTTTAGGAAGGAAGATAGGAGCTTGTAATTCTGAAACTGATGAAGAAGCTTCAAAGGTTCCACACCCGGAACACTATACTATACAAGTGGTGTGTTCTATCATTCGATGCTATAACCTGTAAGTGATAAAGTTTTTTTTTTTTAGGTAGACATTAAACAAAGCTTTTAATGAAAGGGTAAGGTACTTTTTAAAGTTTACGAGATTTGTGGTGTTTATGTTAAATTATATAAGGTCTACTTTATAGGAAATTATAGTATCTTTTCGGAACAGTTTAATAACTGTTCTAAGAATTTCAATATCGATTAATTTTTTATTTTATATTTAATTTTAAATATTAAATATTATAAATAAAAAATAGTTTTTATAAATATTTAAAAAATATATATTAAATATATTTTAAAAATATTATGTTATAGTAATAACAATTGTTATTAGATTTGGAAGTGAGTCGAGCTGAATCGAACTAGATCAACCTCAAATTCGACTCACGAAAATTAAACTTGGTCCATGGCTCAATTTATTAACAATCAGTCTATTTTTGAAGTTAAAGCTCCTTGTTAAATATTTTATTTTTGTGAAATAATTTTTTTTATTTTTAATTAAAAAAATTATTGTTAAATATGACTTATTCCGGTGTATCCGTATAATTTTAGAGACAATAATAATAGTTGTCATTGTTAAATATGGCTTGTTTTTCTTAATTTATAATTAAAAAAATTCTTGAAGAAGTCATACTTGTTATCTGTGTATTTTTTTATATTCTTATATGCTATTTGTAGATCTATATACTCTTTTAGAGACGATAATATGAATTAAAAAACGTGCATTTTGAAAAAGGCGAACTCTATAAAAATTATAGATTTCGTCGGGATACGGCGAACTTGTTATTTTTATAGTGTTCGTTGGGATCCGGCGAACTTGTCCAAATGCTAAAAAAAATTGTATTTGGAGAAGTAAAATCCAAAAATCATGTTTAGAGAAATAATAAAATTTTTTATTTTATTTTAGAAAAAAAACCATATATATTATATATATATATAATATTAAAAGTATAAATTAAATACACATATAATATGTGTATTAATAATTATATATATAATCAAGCCAGCTCACAAATTAATGAGTTGAGTTTATCCAAGCTCAAACTCGATTCATTTATTTTATGAGTTCAATTCTAGGCTCAACTTTGGTTCAGTAGCAGAGTAGCTCACGAATTCAGCTTATCGAACTATTAACGAATCGAACTCAAACTGGCTTATGAGTTAACTTGACTCACTTCTAGTTCTAATTGTTATACATCACAATTTTCTTTAATTATTTATATAAGGATGAAAAGATGTATTATTTATACTAAAATAAAGAAGAAACTACTAAATTTATATTTTTTTTGAAAGGTAAGGGAGCTCAACACATTAAGTGGAGCATACAAGAACCAAAAATACACTTTTGCAATTCCTGTGTTATCTTTGGCATAGCCATCAACAACATGAGTTATCTTTCGCACCACTCTCTAAAACAACAAAACGTCTTAGCAACACAATCTACCACTTCCGTTGCCTTATTTTGAAAAATCACCTCATTTCTACATAACCAGATGTTCCATATAACTGAGAAGAATCCCACTAGCCATGTTTTTTGCACATCTTTTCTCAAATTCATCGTCCTCCAGCCCTTAAAATGTTCTTTTATGAACCTGGGAAGCTCCAAGCAAGGCCCACATGACTTATCCATGCGCACCACACCTGCCAAGCAAATTCACACGTAACAAACAAATGTTGTACAGTTTCAATTTCCTTACTACACATAACACAGATGTTATCACTTTATTCAATGATGCCTAATCTGATCAAGCGATCCTTTGTATTCACTCGACCTACAACTACAAACCAAGTAAACAACTCTACCCGCGGTGGAACAATTCCTTTCCATATTCTATTTGTGAACTTATAGTTGAGGACATCATCCGTCAATGTCTGTACCTGCAAAACCTACACAAATGAGTTAGTAGTATAAACGCCTTCCTTATCAAATTTCCACACCACTCTATCTTGTGTGTCTGCTATCAGTCTCACAGCTTGCAAGGTCTCAAGCATTTGGTTCAAACTGTCGGTCTCCCATTGTCGGAGTTCCCTCCTCCAATGGAAGTTTCAAACTCACTCTATCCCATCCCAAAAACCACACTCCCCAATCACGGATCCCTTATTATCTGAAATTAAGTAGAGTCTTGAAAAGAAGTCTTTCAGCTTCCCCGACTGTAGCCATATATCTTTCCAAAATCTGGTTAGTCTACCATCGCCTACTTCCATAGCCAACCCGTCAATCATCTTCTCTCTGACATGTTGCTCCTTGATTTGCAAGTTACAAATATCTCTCCACGGACCCCCTTTTGCTGGTATAGCTTGAGTAGACAATAATTGCCCAGGGTTCAGATTATTGCATGAGCACACAACCTTCTTCCACAAAGGACACTCTTCTTTAGAGAATCTCCACCACCATTTAAACAACAATACGGTATTGCGAATCATCGTATCTCCCACACCTAGTCCCCCTAATTTCTTTAGTGCTTGTATCATCTCCCATTTTACAAGAGCCAATCTAGGTCGTCCGTCGTCCTTCCCCCAAAAGAATCTTCTTTGCAATGAGATTATTTTTTTGGCCACCGTAACTGGCATTTTATACAAGTTCAAATAGTACGCAGGCAGACTATTGATCACAGATTTGATGAGAACCAGCTTTTTCACTTTGCTAAGCACCTTTGCTTTCCACAAACTCAGTTTCTCCTCCATGTTATCTATTACTGGCTTCCACGTTTTTACCAGCCTCGGATTTGCACCTAGATTAATTTCTAGATACTTTACTGGTAGATTCGCCGCCTGACATCCTAACAACCTGCACATATGACTGACCCACTCCTGAATGCAATTTACCAGTATCAAACTAAACTTGTAAAAGTTGATGCTCAATCCCGACATGATTTCAAAACACCTCAGGAGCCTCTTGTAGTTTCTCACTGTCTCTTCCTCTGGTGGGCAGAATAATATAGTGTCATCAGCAAACTGAAGATGAGATAGCTCTACATTGTTCCTGCCTACTAATAGAAGAGCTATCCTCTTATTTCTTACCACCTCACCTATCATCCTGTTCAGCACATCTACAACAAGGACGAATAGAAAGGTGATAATGGGTCACCTTGTCGAAGCCCTCTTTCCATCTTGAACGGCTTGGAAGGAGCCCCATTAACCATTATAGATATAGAAGCTGGTGTAATGCACTCTGTAATCCATACCTTTCATCTTCTACCGAACCCCATCTTTTCTAGCACAATGTCAACAAAATTCCATTTGACTTTATCATAGAATTTCTAGAAGTCCAATTTGATGATAGTTGATGCCTTCTTCTTCATTTTTAGCCAGTGTACAGTTTCATAGGTGATTAATGCTCCATCATGTATTCGCCTGCCTTTGACAAATGCACTCTGTGACTCTCCAACTAATCCTGGCATTACGGTCCTCATTCTTCTTGTCAACACTTTTGATATGACCTTGTAAATGCAACCAACAATACTGATCGGTCTAAGGTTCTTTATCTCCTTTGCACCCATAAACTTCGGAGCCAACGCTACCCAAGTAATATTGGAGTCTGCTGGTAGTCTCTCTATTTCGAAGAAGCTCATCACAGCTTTAGTGAATTCTACTCCAATCTCCTCCCAACATCTTTTTATAAAATTCATGTTATATTCATTGCTACCCGGAGCCTTAGATGATTCACAGTCCCATACTGCCTTCTTTACTTCCTCCATTGTCGGTAACACCTCTAGTGCTTGAGCTTCCTCCATCTCCAAACGATTAACTAACCCATCTTGAAAACTGATATTTGGTGACTCGTCCTGGTGGTATAAGTTCTTGTAAAAATCTCTAATTGCAACCTTAATCCGTGCATGATTCCTTACCAACCTTCCATTAATCACTAAAGACTCAATCCGGTTATTCCTTCTCTTGTTGATGCAATATTGTGGAAGTATCTGGTATTCCTATCCATTTTCTTAGCATGTTGAAACCTAGACATTTGCTTCCAGTGTATATCTTGCCTTTCATACCATACCTCACAACATCTCACCAGTGCCTTTCTTCTTGCTTCTATTGTACCATCGTATGCCCCGTTGCTGACCATGTTATCCACTTTCTTGATCTCTTCCTCAAACCTTTGGATCTTCTCATGTATATTCCCAAAGTGCTGCTTGTGCCATCTACCCAATGGTTTTGTCAGCGCCTTCAGTTTATCCAGGAACTATACATTGCCCAATCCCATCCATTCTTCCTTCAGCATCTTTAGAAAGCCTTCATGTGTGAACCATGTGTCTAAACTTCGGAACGGTCTTGGTCCCTGAGCTATTCTTCTATCTTCTACTATCAGAGGGCAATGATCTGAAAGGCCCCTCGGGCCTCCTCTTAGGCGAGTATCTGGGTACGCATCTAGTCATTCCAAGCTAACTAGGCTTTTATCAATACGGATGCAAGACTAGCCTCTAAACCATGTATACTTCCAATCATTGATTTCTAAATCCACCAACTCCATATCATTGAGCCATGTTTTGAAGTCTTCAGTAGAAGCTGACAAGTTGGTCACCCCTTTTCTTTCCTCTATACGCACAATCTCATTGAAATCTCCCATGTAAAATGGGGTTTGACACAATCCTGTAATATAACTTAATTCCTCCCACATTAAGAGTTTTTTGTCTCTCACATGCGGGTCATACACTAGACAAATCGCACAGTGGAAATTATCTTTTGTCATCACTCCTTCTACACATATCCACCTATCTCCTTTATAGCAATTCATCAATTTAAATAGTGACTTATCCCAAATTAATAGTAAACCTTCAGACGCTCCAACAGAATTAACACATTCCCAATTAGTTCTATCATTACCCCTAAATTCTAGCTACATCATATTTATTCACCTCTTCTCTTTTTATTTCTATCAACCCCAACATATCTAATTTAAACTTATTTTTGAAGTTCTTGATCATGTTCAGTTTTGCAATACCTCTCAACCCCCTAATATTCCAAGAACATAAAATCATTTATAAATTTTATTGCAGACCTGTTTATGGCATTTTGGGCAGCTTCTTCTGATTTTCTCCTTTTGTTTTGCCTGTCTTCGCTTCAGAGCTATGGCCTCATTTTGCTCCTGGAGGATTACCATGCATCACTGCATGGTATTGCTCCCGATTCGATCGTCAGTTTCCAGGCCTCTTTATTTTCCGCCATTTCTTCCTCCCAAGTACGAATTCGCTTTCCTCTGCACATCACTGAGTCTTCTTGCATATCCACGTCTGTTCCAAACTCTTCCTCTACTTGGTTCTCAGGTTCTTCTGCTTTTCCAATCCCAAAAACTTCTCCCAGGCCCACGACTTCCCCCTCTATGAGCTTTCTGCCTTCTGTATCACCGGTTATACTTTTCTCTTCTTGCGCAACAACTTTTGTCGCTTCTATTGAACTCTCATATAGCTTCTGTACATCACTATCCTGCCCTCTTCCTTCTACCTCAACTTGCTCCAGATAACTAGTCTTCCTGTTGGTGCTTTCAAGTTGGTGGTCAGTTGTAGCGCCTCTCGGCTCCTGTTCCTGCTAGTCATGGCCGCATCTTACTCCCTCCTCCGCATTGACCCCAGTGTACTGTGCATGGTTTCGTTCTCCTTCAGCGGCTCCTTGGACTGCGTCGCAGTCATGGTGGGCGACTGCAAGCCCGCCTCTAACCGCATCCTCTTCTCTTCATTGCTGTCTTAGAAGCATTAGGGGAGGCGGCTGATTGTGAGCGCCGTCTTCCAACCAGGTCACTCCTTCCCCAATCTGTTCGCACTTCTCGTGGCTTCCCTTTGCGCCGTCCCTTGCTTCCACCACTGTAGGATGTCCATCTGTCGTTACTTTCCCAGCAGTGCCTTTCACTGCGCAGCAATCCCGTTTGGCGCCCGGACTTCCGCCTAGGCTTACATCATCGTGTCTTCGCTGGCGCCATGCAACTGCATCAGGAAGCGCTTGGTTCTTCCCACCTTCATCAGACTAGGTCAGATCATCCTCAACCGGGTCAGCCCTACTCAGTCCTGATGACACAAGGCCAGCCTTCTTCCTTTGGGCCTTGGTCTTCTTAGTTTTACCATCATCATGTTTCATTCCGTTGGGCCTTTTTGTCTTCAGCCCTTTAATCACTCTTCCCTTGATTTTTGAATTCCTCTTTTCCTGACCAAAAAAGGAATAATCCCTTGGAATCTCCTCATAATTATATGATAGAGTGCAATCTGAATATTCTTCTATTTGATTTGCAATTGATGCCTTGAAATTATTCCCCTTGATTAGTGCATCATTAGTACTCACATAATTGCAATTTGAATTTTGAATATTCCATTCATTTAATTCAAACAGTAGAATTCCGACATTGCCCTTGGGTTGTTTCTCATTCCGTTGTTCCACCACCGTTATTTTCGCTGTCGGATCCCTACTGGCCGCCAATGGCTCTGCTCTGCTACTGACTTCCTCCCTTCCATTATCATTCTGCATATCTTCCCTTACTGCTACGCGTCCAGCTTCTTGGTCTACCTTCATGTCCGAAAAGCATGTTTCTCCATACACCTCTCCACCCACCTCTTTTACAAGGACATCGAAGCCGCTTGTCCCAATAGTGACATGAATCCACTCATTGATCATACAGAACATACAAGTGTCAATCATAACTCGTCCAACACTAAACGAGCTACATGTTTTTGTTAAATCGTCGCACTTTACCACCTCCCCCCCCCATTGACCTCCCAATTTGGTAAAGGTCTCCGTCGACCAAGCATGCATCGGTACTCCATAACACTCCAACCATACTCTTCTTGTCTCGCTCCTCTCACTCTCATCCCATCTCCATACCATATGGAACAGTTTTAGAAGCTCATTCATTCTGAATGTGTACGCTTCCTCCGCACTAGATACCATGTCAAACGTTAGCATTGCTTTATACGCCCAATTCCCGTACATGCGTCACACATGACCATTCCTTATGGATCTTTTGGTGGAGTGCCTGAAAGTTCATCATCGTCTTTGTTCCTCCCACAATACTCCTTTGCAGCCATACAACATTATCTTTTGCCACTGAAATCTCTATTTTCTTGGTCCACCCATTCTTATTCGAGTCTTTAACAACTGTCTCTCTCGGCGTCTTTTCTACCTTCTCTTCTTCCTTTCTTGGCTC
Source organism: Arachis duranensis (assembly GCF_000817695.3). Classification (NCBI taxonomy): domain Eukaryota; kingdom Viridiplantae; phylum Streptophyta; class Magnoliopsida; order Fabales; family Fabaceae; genus Arachis; species Arachis duranensis. The sequence goes on along the minus strand of NC_029773.3, from coordinate 81,808,970 downwards.
CCTATGTTTCTGCTGCAGGCTGCCTTCGTCCCCTTGTCTTATAGCGCTCTCTATTTCTTTTCCTTTGTTCTCTTCCACGTTGGATTTTCTTCTGTATTTTGCTTCTGCTACGAACATTCTTCTCCCCCTTAGCACCATATTATTCATTTCTGCAATAGCCTTCAAAACTCCTTCCTTTGTTGTGTACCGCACGAATACAAATAGGTAAATCTGTCCGTTCTTGTTCTTTCTTGACAGGTAGATGTCTATAATCCTTCCCGTCCAGTTGAACAGACTAAAAATTTCTCGTTTTGATATATCCACCGATAGATTATTTACAAATATAGAGAAAGAGTCTAGCTCCAATCGGTGATACTCTTCCTTGTTCCATATTCTATGATCCTTTCCGTGATTGGTCGTTTGTCTATTGCTACCCCTCCTATTGTTCTCTCACTCGGTGTTTCCCCTCGCTCGCTCTCTCATTCTTTGAATAATAAACTTTAGTTAAAATATCATTATTTTAATAAATAAAATACAATTTATCTAAATATTATGTAAATAACTAAATATACAATAATTTATGATTAAATAAAAACAAATACTCATGTTTTTGATAGAGCAATTTTTTTTTCTTTTGTTCATGTTGTTCGTTTACCGCAAAATACGTTGTGTGGATCCACTTGTTTGTATAACGTTCAAGAAAATTTTTGCTAAAAACTTAATTCAGACGAAGAATTTTGTATTATGGATGAGATAAACACTTTTTGAAGGTATATGTCAACAGGCAAAATGAATGAAAAAGAGAAATTGCTTTAAGAATAAGACAAGAAGTTAATGCAATGGCATCATAAAAAAAGAAACTTCATGGAGGAAATAAAAAGGATGAGTTTAAGATTTCTAGGTTCTTTACCTAATAGTATTTGAAAATTTGAATATTGAATGCTTCTACTTCCCTTATATTCATTACCATAATTTAAGATGATTTGTTTTCGTATTGGCCTATTAACAGGGTTGATAATGAAAACTTAGACTCTCAATCTTGATTATAAGATGCGTTTTATTTTAGGGAAAAACATATTTTTTATTTTAATTTTATCTTAAAATTTTTTTATTTGTATTAAATTTATTTCTAACAGAGTAACAGTCAATTTTTTAAATATTTAAGACCAATTTAATAATAATTTTATAAAAGTAATATTTAATATGAATAAATTAGATATAGTTAAAATATATTATTGTTGAATTAGTTTTAAATTTTTTAAAAATTTAACTATCAAGAATATATTTGATACAAATCGAAAATTTTAAAGATAAAATTAAAAAAATAAAACTTAAAGATATTTTTAAAATTTTTAACAAATTTTTAAAATAAAAAATATATTTTATTATTTATTTTAATAATGTGAATGTGAATTATTATGTTTTTTAGGTATTATGTGAATTATTTGTTTATCACTATATCCACCACTATTTGGTTTACAGTATTTTCATCTTTTAGTTGATTAAAAAAAAAAGCTTTTTGAGTTGTCGGTTTCTGCTTTCCAACACTAGGACTCCTTTTACTCAGTCTGATGGCAAAACCAAATAAGGTTTTTTGTTCGAAAATAATTAGCACATATAAGTCCACACTATAATGGCCCAAGATATATGCGGTACTTGAAAAGGAAATTTTAGCATATAGCAACACATTATAATCTGGGTTTAATTATTTTGTCGATTNTCAAAAATTATTAAATTAATAGAATATTTTTTTAAATAAAATGAAATATTCTGTTAATTTTAATATTTTTATTATGATAATAATTCAATTATAAAATCTAATATAGTATAATATAGAGACCCAATTGAAAGAATAAAAAAAACTGTTGGAACTAAGAATTAAATCTTATAATTGAGGTATATTCAATTTCATTTTTAAAATTTTTAGCAATCGTCAAAATAGTTATTGACTTTAAAAAATAATTAATTTAGTTTTTGAATTTATAAATTATGGACCTCAGTTAACACAATACTAACTTAGAATATTATACTGCCAATTTTTTAATTTCGACTTTTCTTTTAATTCTTCTTTCGAAATTTCTACTAATAACTCTTCATATTTTGCTTTGAATAAATTTACAATTTATATAGATTCAATTAGTGGTGCTCTATTCAAAGAATTTTGATAAAAATAATTTGCAACTTCATAATATGAAGTATTAACCATTTTTACAATTTCTCTTGTATTTGTTATAGATTATTTATTATTAGTTCTTGATGTATATTTATAATTTTGATTTCATATTTATAATTTTTTAATTATGTTCTAATTTCTATCATAATTATAATATTCTTTTTTACATCAATTATTATATATAAAATCTTTTATCTGTTTGTCTTTTTCTTTAATATAATTTCTTAAATCTTCAATAACTTCTTTTATTTCTACACTTTCTCTTGTTTCTAAATATCTTTTTAACTTTTCAATTTCACTCTCCATCTTTTCTTTCAACAGCTTTAATTCTTTTAAATCGTAATATGGTTTTCCAGACATTTATAAATTTCCTAAATTTAATTTCAACTTGTTCATAATTATTCATATTTCCATCTTTTTTATTATAAGATCATCAATTTCGTCCTGGAGATTATTTAATTCTTTTTTATACTCCTCTATTATATTTTTTATTTTTTTCGCTCTTTTCATTTTTATTTTATTTTATGGTTTTTCAATCTTTTTATGCTTCATAAATTAGGTCATCTTATTATAATTCCTAAAATTAGTTTTGTTTAACATTATTTATTTTAAAATTTCTACAAACTCTATCATAGATTCATGACTATTTTCTAGAGATTCTATTAATTTTTCTAGCTCTTCAACTTTGTTTTTCAGCTTGTTATAGATTATTTTTAGAGCTTCAAATGCTCTTTGATTTATTTCAGAAAACTGCAAATAATTCAAACGATTTTCTCTTTCAAAGAGCTCTTGTTTCTTATCTTGATAAGTTACATATATTTCTTTCTTATCTATTGTCATAATTTAATATTTAGGGTTTCATTTAATTTTTTGACTATTTTTTATTAATTCTTTTATTTCAGAGTTTTCTTCTTTAATTTTTAATTTAGATAAACTTAAAGGACTATAGACTTTAGATTCTCTTATTTGGAAATTTGATGAAAACGATCTTTTTGATGGTTCTTTTAACAATAGAACTGGGTTTTCAATAGCTTTATATTTTGGTATTTCTGTTTTTATAATTTTCTGAAATAATTCATCGACATAAATTCTTTCTCTATTTTTAAATATTATACTATGATGGCTATTTTTTAAAGCATAATTTATTGCGTATGTAATTGAAAATGGTTCATCATCTTGTTCCATTAAACTTTTTCTATGAAATTTATAAGCTAAATTTATAAATCTTTCAAGATTTTCAGTTGATAAAGGTATGACATATCCAAGATGGGTATTAAATTTAACATTTACATTTGCCAAATTTCCATGAACAATTCCAATTATTTGATCTATTGGGTCATCAGTAATTCTTTTGTCACAAATTGCTAAACTTATTGGTGAATTAATTCCTTTCATATATGTAGATTTGATTAAGACTTGTATGGTACTAATATGAATCCATCCAATTTTAGATCTTTTTTGTTGATCCTTAATTTTCTCAATCTGTTTACTCATTTCTTCATCATTTATCAAAGCTATTTCAAGTTCTCCATTAGCAAATTTTATTTTTACAGGGGCTTTAAGTTGAATTTTTCATAGTATATTATATTTTTTCTATTAAAAACTTCTTTTAAAAGACTTTGTTTATTAAAATTTTCATTTGATTTGAGATTTAGTTCTATTTTTAGAACAACCTATTTTTCGTTATCTAATAAAGTAGTTAATCTATAATAATCAGATTCTTCCGTTAATTCTAAACTTTCTAAATAATTCATAACTAAGAGACTAGGACAAAGATGTACCTTTCTGGAGAAAAACTTCCTTTATTTAGTATATTTTAAGGTGTTTTTATCTCCAGAGGGGAGATTGTAGATATTAACTCCAGAGGGGAGTTTAAAACTATTTTTTCCTAAGAAAATTCTTTGTCAGACTACAGAATCGCCTCGGCAGCTTTCTCCTTGATCTCCTAGCATATGAGTACTCTTAGCCTTCTGCTTTTTGTTTTTTGATATCTTCTATAATTGCCTATGCAATCTATTTATAATGGTTGGGTCTGATGGACAATTTCCATCCTTACCCTTTTTATGACATCATTGCTTACATCATTGTTTACTATCTTGCACCAGCTACATTATTGGTACTTTATGACCTAAGGCTTATGTCATTATGCAATAATGTTGAGGTATGCTTCAGATGCACTATCCTCCTCTTTTATCATGTGGGTGGATCCTATTTCATTATTGCTTTCTTTAGATATTTTCGAGGCGCATAGCTGGCACCTGTGGTCTTTTCTGTCTTTTATCAAATAGCAGAGATTCCTTCTTATCCCTTCAGGGAGCTTTTCTAAAAGTCCAGATAAATTGTAGAATGCTGATTCAAATTCCACCAAGAGTCTTGTAACACCCTACCATACAGAGTCTTATGCTTAAGTCATAATTCAGAGATGGCAAGGTATTACGACCTCTAAAATAAAAATTTAGTACGTATAGTAGTATGAATGATTGATTATAACTAGGAGCCTTTGTAGAAAAAAGGGGTAAACAAAAATCGCAACTCGAAAGCGCAACACTCCGATCGATAACATAACGAACAAGGATAAACCAACGTGAGATTATATATATACAAAGGAGTGTCAAAAACAGGAATATCAAGACTCAAGATCCGGCTGCGAAGATAACCGGTCCGAGCATA
>NC_029773.3:81796640-81797658 GCF_000817695.3 Arachis duranensis | reverse complement strand
GATGCTCCCGAATCAAATAAAGCATTTAAAGTTTGACCAGCCATTTCACAGTTACCTCGAATAAGTGTCTCAGATCCCTCAACTCCTACAGCTGAAGTGGTGAACACCCGACCAGTCTGTTGTGCCTTTCCAGCACCTTGTTTCTGCCTCTCCGGACAATTTGCGGCTTTATGCCCCGCCTTTCCACAAGTGTAGCACAAACCCCATCCGGCCTTGCATGGTGCTCCCGGATGGTGACTCCCACATCTAGTACAAGCTTGATCATTCTGAGACTGCTTCCCAAACTTCTTCCCTTGGAAATTGTTGTTGTTGTTGGGCCTCCTGAAAGAGCTTCCCCTCTTGAAAGACGGATCTCTAGGTGCAAAACTCTTCCCTCGGTTCTGTAGGAATGATCCTTTGTGACTCCCTTTCTCAGCAGTTGCCCTTTTCACACACTCCTCAGCAACCCTACACTTGTTTACCAACTCGGAGAAAGTCCTAATCTCCATTGGTCCCACTGAACTAAAAATATCACTCCAGAGTCCTCCTTCATACTTAACACACTTCCATTCCTCATATTCCACCGGAGTCCCTTGGCACATACGAGAGAACCTGAACAGCTCCTCAAACTTGTCAGTATACTCTGATATGGACATAGTACCCTGCTTCAGCTGCAATAACTCAAGTTCCTTAGCTGTCCTAACAGAAGTCGGAAAGTACTTCTTATAGAACTCTTCTTGAAAAACATTCCAGGTGATATAGTCATCACCCTGCTGCAGAAGACGTCGGATACCTTGCCACCAATGGGACGCTTCACCGACAAGCATATAGGTAGCAAACTCGACACGATGTCCTTCAGGCACCACTTGCGCTTGCAGCGCTCGCTCTATAGCTTGAAACCATGTATCAGCCTCAGTCGGGCTAGTAGTTCCCTTGAACATAGGCGGATTAACCTTCAAAAAGTTTGCCAATGTCATCGGGCCCTGAACTCCACCTTCATCATTACCATGGTTGTTCATCTGTTGACCAAGAGCCTCAG
>NC_029773.3:81791821-81793263 GCF_000817695.3 Arachis duranensis | reverse complement strand
GTATGGGTTTTGTAGAGCTCTCCGCGGTGAACGCGTGGCCGCAAACGGAGCGGCAATCGGAGCTCTAGATCAAAAGTTATGGTGGTTTGAAGATCAACCAAGGGAGAGAACTTGAGAGAGTGTTCTTCCTCCCTTTCTCTCTAATTTCAGCTTGTGTGTGTAACAAATGAGGAGAGAGAGTGCTGAAACTAGGGTTTTGGTTAAGTTATGTTGGGCCAAGGGCCCACTTTGGGTCCAATTGGCCCGGTTTGGCCCGTTTGGTCCAATCTTGGTCCGAATTCTATAAAATTGGTACCAAAATTCTCGTCTCAATCTCCTCTATCATATTTAGCCATAAAAATTACATTTTAGGCTTTCTAGAATAAATTCTCATTTATGGGTTAATTAGCCGTTAATTAACCGGGTTTTACAAGTCTCATTTCTCTTTCTTCAATTTCATTTCTTTTAATAGATGCAAGCAGAGTATTTCTACTTTTATAATTAATTCTTGCGCAAGATTCCTTCGTTATTTTTGAGTTCTTTCAAAGACCCTTGCTAATGTGCTGGCTAGTCTTCCTTCATGACTGTAAATTATTAAATCTTGAATTTGATCAATTGGTTGAAAATTTCCTGGAAAAACAGACATGAATATTACTTGGTATGCTGGAACCAAGCATTCTTCTTCTTCATTAAAAATAGGTTGACTATTTGTAAATTTTAAGGATACATCCCTTGGATTTACATTGTCAATCATATTTTTAAATCTCTTTACTGCATCAACAAATCCTACAGGAAACTCACTAATAATATTTTAGATCATTAAAAATTAAAATTGTATCAATTAATCCATACTGAAAAAAACTGATAAGTGTCAGATGGGGAAGCATCTGGAAAAATAACCAGCTTTGTTAGCTGTTCTTTGGCAATAAGATAATATCCCAAAATTGCCCTTTTTTCTTCAGTCTAATTCAGGATTATATTAAGGGTTTCTCTGAGATTTGATTTACAGACCCTTTTCTTTTCCTTAATTTAAGTCCTTGTAGGAATGTTTCTCATTATTTCTGTTCTTCTGGGCTTGAATTGGAGCTTTATCTGCTCTTCTTAGGGTTTACTCTGGGTGAAGAGCTTCATATTCCCTGAATGATTCTTTTGCCTCTTCCAGCGTTAAAAATCCTCCTTTATGAATTATCTTTGATTGATGTGTGAATGGTGCTGCTTTTTCCTGTAATACCCGGTCTAACCGAAATTAATTAAATAATGAGTTAAGTAGGAGCGAATATGATTGGAATATTTGGCAATTGGAATTTGATGATTTAAATATAATATTTGGATTCAGTGAATTTTTCCGAGTCGGAAGACATAGTTTTCTGCGTAAAAGCGCACAGTGGAATTTTGACCGACAGTACCGGCTGAGACCTGTCTGGTACTGCAGCTGAGAAAATTGATTATGAGTAAATAAGATT
>NC_029773.3:81791415-81791721 GCF_000817695.3 Arachis duranensis | reverse complement strand
GGAAACCTTTAAATTGCAATACTGATGCGGTATTGAGATTGGTTTGAGGGAACCCGTGACGGGTGGTAAACTCCAATTTTTTGGGGAGGTGCTGTTGAATTTCTTTTTCCCAAGAATTTGAAGGAGTGTTGGTTATATTTTTGAAAATGATTTTTGATCTGGGTGACTTCAACAAAAGAGATGTGTCTCGAAAGCTTTTATAGATTAGTAAAAGAAAGCGGATTTTTAAGAGTTTGTCAGCTTCTTAGTCCAAACTCATTGAATTCTAAAAACGAAGAAAGCTTTGATTGATTATAGTGATGTGGG
>NC_029773.3:81787996-81788876 GCF_000817695.3 Arachis duranensis | reverse complement strand
GTGCTGCACCCAATGCCCAGCCATTTTCCAGAGAGTTGTGCCAGAACTGTGCCAGCGTTGTGCCTGGGGCACGAGAGTATCTACGCGTACGCGTGGTTGACGCGTGCGCGTCGATTTGGCAAATTTTTAATCCACGCGTTAGCGTGCATGACGCTTGCGCGTCGATGAGTTTTTAAGGCCATCCACGCGTGCGCGTGGAGTACGCGTACGCGTGAACCTGCTTTCATGCCAAAGTTGATTTTTGAGTTTTAAAAGTCAAATCTCATACTTCTAAGCCTCCGATCTCACCACTTATATCTTAAATCGTTATGATATGCCTAGCTATGAGGGAAGGAGTTAGGGGATGTGGTAACTTGCGAGTGAAGCAAGGGGAAAAGTTATGATCAATGGTGATCAACGATGATTATATGAGATATGGAGGATGACGGTAGGAGTACCGTGTATGCCATGAGCCGAAGGGCTATATCTATTGATAAATGGCTGGTTTTTGATTGAACCATGAGCCGGATGACTGAGTTATTGCCGGGTCACGGCAAAGCCATTATTGATTATTGCTGAGTATAAATGCATATATGATTAATGAATGAATGTGTTAAATGGATAACAGTGGAAGATGTTGAAATGTGATGTGTAACCCCGGGTAGTAGGCAGTGGCGTTGTCCACTTGCTCCGAGTATGAGACGGAAAAGGATGTTTATGATAAATGAGTTAATTATGGAGTTTTGAATGAATGTATTTGTGATACCTGGGTAGTAGTTAGGGTGGTGGTTCATCCCGCTTGCTCCAGGTTAATGTTTGAGATTTGATAACAATGATGATTGCTTTTAAACTGAACGAATGTATGTTTTGAGATCCTGGGCAGTAGCAAGGGTTGTGGTTC
>NC_029773.3:81780698-81787130 GCF_000817695.3 Arachis duranensis | reverse complement strand
CTTATGTTTCCTTTGGGAGAGATTAGGATGTACTGTTCTCAGTTACTTTCATACTGTACCCTAGCCGGCCTAAACTTCGCGGGTCGCGACTAGTGGCTATTTACTTATGTTATATATCTCTATCTGTTATCTATCTCTTAATCTCCTTTGTGCCTTATCCATATATCGCTTTCGGCTTCACGTTTTATCTTTTCGTTGTCGAAACGTGAGTGATACGTCTTCGCGATTTTATTTCTACTCTTTTCAGGCTTCTCGATTAATACTCCTTTCGAAATTACCTATGTTTATATATTAAAAAAAATCCACCTGAGAGTCGTACCACCGTAATATCATTGACTTATGACTCGAGCATAATGATTTGAATATTAGGGTGTTACATTTCCCAAGCATCATATACTCCTTTCATGTGGCCATTATAAATTACATAATATTTTTTTATCTTGGGTGGATTTTTTAATAATTTAAGCAATTGTTTTATTTTCTGAATTTTTTTTCCTCCTAGTTTGTCCACCTTGCTTAGTTGGCTGAATTTTGATAATTTTGCTTATTGTGTTGATTTCATCGCTTCAATGGCCTTCTTGAGGGATTGGATCTGTGTCTTTATTTGCTGACAATGCTTGCATTTTTCGAGTTTTTGTTCATATTTTTGAATTTCTTGATCTAATGCGTTGTAAACGAACTCCATTCTCTTGTTAATGTATCTGCAATAATATTTTTTTCACCCTTGATATATTCAATTTTTATTGGATATTGTAACAAAAATAATTGCCATCTTACCAATCGTCCATGATTATAATAAACTTTTAAATTATATCGTATGAAACATGTTAGGTAACTTGAATCTATCCTTAATGTAAATTCTTTGGATAGTAAATTAATTTTTCATTTTTTAAGAGTTTTAATTGCTGCTAGAGTCTCCTTTTCATGAGTAGTATATCTCTGTTCTGTTGGTGTAAATATCCCTGAAATATACCTGTAAAGTAATTTCTTTGGAGAATATTTAGAATCTAGTGATTCTTTTTCTTGTTCCAAGCTTTTTATAGCTTTCTTAGCCTTTAGACATCCTGACCAGGTTATGTCTCAAGCATATGTTTCTACTATTAAGTAGTCGTTTTCTTCTAGAATATAAAATTCTGGAAGCTTTTTACATAATTCTTTGACTTTTTGAATTTGCATACTATCTTCTTCTTCCTATTTTCATTCTTTTTTAGTACTTATTTTTGGAAATAAGTTTTTAGTGTATTCTGTTATATTCTTTAAAAATCATTGATCAGAAATATAATTTATACACCCTAAAAATCTTTGTAATTGTTTTCTATCTTCTATTTTATTAGAAAATAAATTTACCTTTTCTAAAACATTTGGTTGAAGTTTTAACTTTCCTTGAGTGGATAGGATTAATCCAAGAAATTTTATTTCTTGTTTAGCTATTCTTGCTTTCTTTTTGCTAAGAACTTATCCTTTTTCTTTACATCTTTCTAATACTATTAATAATTTTTGAAGATGATCTTCTTTATCTTATTTTTTAAAAATTAATATATCATCAATGTAAACTAAAACAAATTCATTTAACTCTTTTAGATTTTCTTCCATAAATCTTTAATAGATACCTGGGGCTTATTTTAATCCGTATGGTAAAACATTCCATTCATAGAACAACACACTTGTTGATTCTTTAGTTGGGCAAGTAAAAGCAGTTAATTTCTTTGTTTCTTCGTCTAAACGAAGTTGCTAATATCCTGATTTTGCATCGAGAGATGAAAACCAAGTTGCTCCTTTGATTTTTTCTAAAATAGAATCTTTTCTTGGAAGTTTACGAGCATCACCAACAGGTTGCTTCATTCATCTTCTTATAATTAATTACCATTCTTTGTTTTCTCCTTTTGATTTCATTATTGTTTTCGACATAAAAGGCTGAAGCCGCATGAGGACTTTTACTTAATCTTATAATTCCTTTTTTCAAAAGATCTTTACATTCTAATGAGAACTCCTCTCTATCTCTTACGGAATAAAGAATTTTATTTGGAACAGTTATTTTCTTTGTAGGATCTTTTAATTTAATGCTTACTAATTCTTTATTTGTATTTTTAATATCTAAAGGATTATCAGCACAAATTTTATCCAAAAGTTCTTCTATTTTTATTTCAAGATTATTTTTTGGGATATTTATCTGAAAATCTAAATTTAAATAATATTTTTCTAATATAGAAAATATTTTAAATTTTAAAATCTTATATATAGTAGTAGTTGGTATTTTTATACGTTTTGATTTTTGATTTATTGAAGAATCGTGTGGAGCTTTTAAAACTATATATGTTAATTCTTGAATGAATGGATGATATAGCTTTAAGAAATTATTTCCTATGATAAAATCCATTCCAAAATCTAACATATATATGGATAGAACAATGAACTTATAATTTTGAATAAATATTTCAACCATTTCTGCTTTTTGGTCAATTTTATGTATTGATTTGTCAGCTATTCTAACTTTTAATGGTCTCTTTAATTTTTTTCAATCAAGTTTTATATTTGTACTAGCAAAGTATTGTGTTGCTCCAGTATCTATGAAAGCATTTATAAATTTTTCTGTTATTTTTATAGTAATAAATGTAGCATTATTGCTCAGCCTCTGAGTCTGAGACATATTCAAAAATATAGTCTAAATTATCATCTGATTCTTCTATTGGTTCCATGAAATAAGACTTAGCAATTTCTAATTGTTTGGTAAGGTCCTTTTGTAACACCCTAATATGCAAATCCTTATGCTCGAGTCATAAGTCAATGATATTACGGTGGTACGACTCACGGGTGGATTTTTTTTATATATAAATATAGGTAATTTTGAAAGGAGTATTAATCGATAAGCCTGAAAAGAGTAGAAATAAAATCGCGAAGACGTATCACTCACGTTTCGACAACGAAAAGTTAAACCGTGAAGCCGAAAGCGATATACGGACAAGGCATAAAGGAGATTAAGAGATAGATAACAGATAGATATATATAACATAAGTAAATAGCCACTAGTCGCGACTCGCGAAGTTTAGGCCGGCTAGGGTACAGTATGAAAGTAGTTGACAACAGTACATCCTAATCTCTCCCAAAGTAAACATAAGAGCCTCTATAGGTAAGTTCCAAAAGAGTTCAATACATAATATAATTATTTCAAAACAAAGGTGGAGAGATTCTAAGCAAAACACAAAGTAGAGAAAATAAATATCTTCGCCGTCTCTCAGACGAACCACAGCTCACTTCTGAGCACCTGGACCTGTATCTGAAAAACAAGAGATATATACGGAATGAGAACCCCGGGCCCATGGGTTCCCAGTACGGTAAAAGTGCCAAATAAATACAATGCACTGCAATAAAAACTCACTAAGCATCCTAAACTCCTTTTCACCAAGTATCCAGCCTAGATTCTCACTAATCCATAAATAGGCATCTGTCGTAAGGGGATACTAAATCTAGTTCATGTTACACATGTTTCCCAACTTTCTGATTCTTCCACGAATCAGACTCAGAATCATAAGCAAAACCATCACCAGTTGTTCTGCCTCAGCAACTCTATATCAATACATCATACCCTCGCCTGGAGCTAGTGAAATCACATCACTGCGTCTACCCAGGGGACTCAAATTATCTCATTCAAAAAGATATAGATATCCAAAACAAATAGGCAAACCCAAACAATTCAAACATATGCAAATGATGTATGCCTGCCCTATGGCTGATGATATCATCTGTCGGTTATATAGCCAACCCGACATGTCCTGGTAGCTAACCATTGGACAGAAACACCCCTTGCGGAGCAAGTAGGTTTGAGCTACAACCCCCTTGCTACTACCCGCTCAGCCCAGAGCCAGTGGAACAACCACTACTGCGGCTACTACCCAGGCGGGTGTTTAAAAGCTCAACCTGGAGCGAGTGGATTCACCACTACTGCCGCTACGACCCAGGTGTCACAATCTCTGACCTGGAGCAAGTGGGACGAACCACAACCCTTGCTACTGCCCAGGTATCTTAAGCATTAACCCGGAGCAAGTGGGACGAACCACAACCCTTGCTACTGCACAGGTATCTTAAGCATTAACCCGGAGCAAGTGGGACTAACCACAACCCCTAGTTCCTTTCTCATTACTAAGCATATCATAATGATTTAATACATGAGGGGTGAGATCGGAGGCTTAGAAGTATGAGATTTAGCTTTTAAAACTCAAAAATCAACTTTGAGATGAAAACAGGGCCACGCGTACGCGTGCTCCACGCGCACGCGTGGATGGCCACAAAGCTCATCAACGCGTATGCATCATACACGCGGACGCGCGGATTGAAACACAGCCAGACGACGCGTAAGCGTCAGCCACACGTACGCGTGGGTGCATTTGCGCCCCAGGCACAAAACTGGCACAACTCTGGCACAACTCTCGGGAAAATGGCTGGGCATTGGGTGCAGCGCATCGACGCGCACGTGCACACCACGCGCGCGCGTGGATGGTGCCTTTTTGAAGAACGACGCGTACGCGCGAAGTGCGCCTACGCGTGGAGGGTCATTCTGCTAAAAATTTTCTAAGTTAAAAGCTGCAGAATTCACAGATTCAACCCCCAATCTTCCAACGGACATAACTTCCTCATTTTAAATCATTTTTCACCCGTTCTTCGAACGGCATGGACATCCCGGATCCAATTTCATTTCTAAACAGATTTGGCACAAAACATAGATCCGTAGTCCAAGTTATGTCCCGTCAAAGTATGCCCAAAAATAATGTTTTTCATACAAAATCACAAAGTGCCATTTTCAAAACAAGCCATTTTCAACTCTTTTCAAAATCAATTAAAACATGCCAATTTTTAACCCTTTTTGAAATCAATCAAAATATACCAAGATCAACATCAAGCCTCCTCAACTCATACATTAACACTACTCACTATCACGTGGTTTCACCCCCAAATCAACCTTAATCATTTCTCAAGCATATATCATAACATACATATCTCTCATGCATTATCATACCATCAAGACATCAATAATCATAATCATATATATTGCCACATAATATATCTCAACCAAAATCAAACATACCTCATCTATACAATTTCACCCAAAATTACCAATTTCCACACTTCAACTCCTCAAACCTCATTATTCAATAACCAACTCAATCATTCATATATTCATTATCTGAAATTCATCCAATCACTTCTGTCATTATACAATGCACACATCAACTTACCTTCCTTACCTCTTTCCGGCCTCCGGCCCGAAATATACGGCCTCCGGCCCAATTTCACAAATTAAATGCATAAATCACAAATCAATACTCATTACCCAAAACATCAAATTTTCAATACACCAAGCATACAAGGCCACACAATTCTCAACCCAATCATTAATTCACATTACATACCAACTATGCATATTAGCACCAACCATTTGCACAATCCAAACTTAATCCTAGGGGCATCTAGCCTAGGAATTCTCATCACACCACACGGTACTTAAATGAAACTTAAACCGTACCTCTTGTAGCAAAATCAATTGAGCCTCTTCTTTGGAAGTCTCCACCAACCTTAGCCCTAAGCCTCACCAAAGCTCCTCAAGCAACACCAATCTCCCAATTGTGCACCAAAACCATCAAATGCACTAACATAACCAATATCACATTCATACATCAACCTAGGGCTCATAAAAATGACAAATCACAAGGGTTTGAGAACTTCTTACCTCAGCCACATACATACATCAGCCTAAGGCTCATAAAAATGATAAATTACAAGGGTTTGAGCACTTCTTACCTCAGTCCATATGAAGTAGGGATAGAACCCACTTGGAATCCTTGTTGGAGTATCCCTAAACACCCAAAATCACAAGATTTCAACACTAACTTCCCAAAAACGTGTAACAGTGGGAAATTTCGAAAACTGGGCAGAGATGAATGGAATACTCACCACAAAACTTAGATATAAATGTAGAGGATGAGAAGAGCGACGCGTGGCCGCAAACGGCTCGTCAATCGGAGCTCCGTAGCTCAAGTTATGGTGGTTTGAAGATCAAAGAGAGTTAGGTTTTCTCTCTTCTCTTCTCTCTTCTCAATTCAGCGCCCAACACTCATTCTTTAGGACAAAATGAGCTGAAATGCTCATAACTAATGTTTATATATGTTGGGTCTTGGGCCCACTTAGGCCCAGTTCACTTATTTTTTTCCGTTGGTCCAATTTTGGACCAAAACCTTTAAGATTAGCGCTCTAAATCGCACTTCAAATATTTCTACCTCCCCTAATTATAATTCATCATTTCTTAATCTTATTTACTCATAATCAATTTTCTCAGCTGCAGTACCAGACAGGTCTCAGCCGGTACTACCGGTCAAAATTCCACTGCGCACTTTTACGCAGAAAACTATGTCTTCCGACTCGGAAAAATTCACTGAATCC
>NC_029773.3:81776027-81776849 GCF_000817695.3 Arachis duranensis | reverse complement strand
CATGAGGGATCTCTCAGTTGTACAAACACAAGCAATACAGACAAGTAATACACAAATAAGGTACAAGTAGAACAAGTAGCACGTAATCAGGTAACATAGCATGTATGATATAGAAATCCAAAACAAATAGGCAAACCCAAACAATTCAAACATATGCAAATGATGTATGCCTGCCCTATGGCTGATGATATCATCTGTCGGTTATATAGCCAACCCGACATGTCCTGGTAGCTAACCATTGGACAGAAACACCCCTTGCGGAGCAAGTAGGTTTGAGCTACAACCCCCTTGCTACTACCCGCTCAGCCCAGAGCCAGTGGAACAACCACTACTGCGGCTACTACCCAGGCGGGTGTTTAAAAGCTCAACCTGGAGCGAGTGGATTCACCACTACTGCCGCTACTACCCAGGTGTCACAATCTCTGACCCGGAGCAAGTGGGACGAACCACAACCCTTGTTACTGCCCAGGTATCTTAAGCATTAACCCGGAGCAAGTGGGACGAACCACAACCCCTAGTTCCTTTCTCATTACTAAGCATATCATAATGATTTAATACATGAGGGGTGAGATCGGAGGCTTAGAAGTATGAGATTTAGCTTTTAAAACTCAAAAATCAACTTTGAGATGAAAACAGGGCCACGCGTACGCGTGCTCCACGCGCACGCGTAAATGGCCACAAAGCTCATCAACGCGTATGCGTCATACACGCGGACGCGCGGATTGAAACACAGCCAGACGACGCGTAAGCGTCAGCCACGCGTACGCGTGGGTGCATTTGCGCCCCAGGCACAAAACTGGCACAACTCTGGCACAACTCTCG
>NC_029773.3:81773548-81773862 GCF_000817695.3 Arachis duranensis | reverse complement strand
AAAATCCAATCGTCAAAATGGCGCCGTTGCCGGGGAATTGCAATGGTGTTATGTTATTGGTTATTGTATATATGTGAATATTGTGAATATGTTTGCTTTTTGCTTCTTTGTTAGTTTTTAGTTTGTTCTCTTTATTTGTTCCTATTTTTTTTTTGTTTTTGCCCTCTCTTGCTATCATGAATTCTCATTTTGGCTATGAGTGTGATTACAATTATGTTGTAGGTGATGAGGACTATAATGAAGATGTGTATCAAGGATGGAACAATCAAAGGTGGGAGGAGCCATATGCATATGATCAATCTTCATGGCAACAA
>NC_029773.3:81772769-81773386 GCF_000817695.3 Arachis duranensis | reverse complement strand
ATAACTCTCAACCATACTCACAAGCCCCTTCTTACCAACCACCTTCATATGACCCTAATCCATATCCATCACACCAACCAACTTTTGAGCCATATGAGCCATATATGGAACCACCACAATATCAACCCTTTCAAGGGCCACCTCCTCCATATTATTACCAAGATGAACCACCTCCAATATATGAAAATTTTCAACCACAAGATGAATACTACTTTCCACCACAACCTCCCATGGAAGAATACTCATATTCATTGATCCAAGAGCCACATGATCCTAATCATATTATCCAAGAGGAACAAGAGTCAAGGGATCATCTCAAGGAAGCATTGGATCAATTTCAAGTAACCATGGAGTGTGTTGTGCAACAAGTGAAAAGAGTGGAAAACATTGAACCACCACAACTCTACCAAGAAGAACCATCTTCCTACTATGAACTCTCCCCCCAATTTGATGAACCCTTCCACCCACCCCAACCTCTAATAGATGAAACCCTTAGTGTTCTTGCTCAAGGACAAGAAGAGATGAAAAGGGATGTGCAAAATTTCATGGCCGCCTTAGATGCTGTAACAAATCAATTAGCCTCACAATGCTTGAACACTCAAGGAACTCCCATGGCT
>NC_029773.3:81772074-81772764 GCF_000817695.3 Arachis duranensis | reverse complement strand
CCATGGCTACATGTGGAGAATCAAATGACGAACATAGCATGAAGGAGAGATTGGAAACTCCGGTGGGAAATGAGGGAAGTTGCTTTGTATTGGAACAATTGGAGGAAGCTTTAATTGTTGAAGACAAGGAAGAAGTGGTAGAAGACTTAGGAGATGTGGAGCCTCCATAGGAACATAGAGTTGAACAAAACCCCTCCAAGATAATTGAAATTGATGCTAGGGAGGAAAGTGCACACCTTCCAAGGTATATTCCATATGAAGACTTGGATGGGATAAAGAAAGAACTGAGTTCCCTTGGTGATGAAGATCAAGCATCAAGTCTTAGTGGTGAAGAATCCTTTGAGCATGAACAACCTTCTCCGGTTGGATTTGAAAGCGTTAAGGAGGTAAATTTTTCTCACCCTCCCTATTATGATTTAAGTAAAGGAGAAGGTTTATATAAAATTGTTGAACAAAGGATTGAGATTAAGAGATCTTGTGAAGAGGTGGAAGTCCCTAGAAATATAAGAACGAGGGTTGGTTATGCTTTGTCAAGATCTTTGGAAGCCTCTTTGCCTAGGTTGCCATCTACACCTTCATTTGAGTGGGTGAAATTCATTTCTATTAGTTTTATTATCCCACTTGAATATGGTTTGCTTGAAACGGATGGCCAACTTAGGGAAGTTTGTGGGATGAAGCGTAAGCGGAAAA
>NC_029773.3:81768570-81771790 GCF_000817695.3 Arachis duranensis | reverse complement strand
AGCTCCCCATAAGTCCAACTTAAGGACTTAAACTAAAAGTGCTAGGTGGGAGACACCCCACCATGGTAAACTCTTTCCATACTCTTTTAGTTTTGTTAATAAGTGAATTGAGTTGCCATTGTAGGTAGATTCGCATTTTCATTTTCATCTTTTGTAAATATTGGTAGAATTAGTTTAATTTCTTGTTTTTATTGTTTTATTGAGTTTAGTTAGTAGTATAGTATGTTGAATAAGGTTCTAGGGTGTTTTGGTAGCTGTTTGGAGGTTTGGAATGCTTGGATTGGTGCAAGAACTTAGAAAAAGGATTTTTGAAAAACAGAACACCATCCACGCGTGCGCGCACATAACGCGTACGCGCACCTGAGCATTTTCCGACCACCCACGCGCACGCGCACTGTACGCGTACGCGTGGATGCAAAAAATTCGACCCCAGCCAAAAACCCGAAAGTTAGGCCTACACTGTGCGGAACTTGGGCCTGAGGCACAAACCCTCTTGCGCGCCCGCGCACATGACGCGTACGCGCCACTCTCGAATAAGCCATTGACGCGCGCGCGCCATGTGCGCGTACGCGCGGATCCTCTTTTCTCAACACTTCTCTTTTCTTCTCCTCTTTCTATTTCTTTCCTTCTCCTTTCTTCTTCCCTTCTTCTACCCCTCATCCAACACTTCCAAACACCGTGGATAACCATTTATCTTAGTTAGTTAATTAGTTAGTTAGTTTGTTCGTTAGTTTTAGTTTAGTTTTCATTTTATTTTCTTTCTTTTCATCACAAGTGTTGGGTTATTGACTTTGTTTACTACACATTGTTGCCTCCTTATTGCCTAAATGCTAATTTAGCATTAATATCTTTAGATAATCTTTGTTGGATCCTATGATTGAGGTTATATTTTGCTACTTGGTCTTGAGTTTTTCATGCTTATCTTTTGAAAAATACCAAGTGATGAAAATTGCCTTCGAGCTTGTAACTCTTCTTGAATTACATGATTTGGCCACCATGTGATTTGAGCCTTATTTTGTGATTAGGCAACTTCTTGATGGATGATGATGTGCATTTACCTTAATGCATGGTATTTCATGATCATATGCATCCATATGTGTTTAACTTGAATGCTTTCATGCTTCTTTAATACTTGTTTTACCTTACAAGTTTACTTAAAGCATCTCAAGCACACTAGAATGAGTAAAGTGCATGCTTCTTTTGTGACATAACTTTTATGCTAATGTGTGTTCTAAACCGCGCAATTTAGAATTCACACACCTATTTGTCATTAATGTCACACTAATTCACTCACTCAATTCTAGTGATTCACCTCACTCCAACAATGTATGCTTCCTTGTTTTTATATCTTCTCATCTTATGGTGTTATATCTTTGTTTTCCATGCACAATGCACCACAAGCAAAAACGGAAGCAAGACTAAGAACACGCAGCAATCCGGAGAGTCACCGTACCCCCTTGCTCATCTTTGAGTGCACCGAGGACGGTGCAAACTTTTAAGTGTGGGGAGGTCATCCGACCGGTCGGCGATTTTAGGTGACAAGTTTCTAATTCCAACACTTTTGCATTTCATTTTAAGATTTTAGGATTTTTACTTGTTTTCTTAATTTTTGCATATGTATACACAATAAGCTTAGTCAAAATAATGAAAATTTTCAAGATTTCTATCTATAGGGCACCCCCAAATGATTTGAGTGAAAACTTTTCATAGAACTTGTTGGAACTATATTTTGTGGATCATGTTTTTGAGCTAAGAACACACAACCTTGTGAGATTTGAGCCTAATCGTGTGGTTGCATCTTATAACCACTTATTTTCCTTCTTGTGTGCATTATTCTCTTCCTATAATTGTAATATTTGATTTGTTTGATTCTTTATGTCCATTATTTTGTGTATTCATGCATTTATATGATTGAGGCCATCATTTCATTTAGCTCACTTACCCAAAAAGCCTTACCTTTTATCTTCCATTGTTAGCCAAATTTGAGCCTACGCTTAACCCACTTGTTCTTATTTTAGCACATTACAAGCCTTAAAGCAAAAAACAATAAATGTCCTTAATTTGGATCTTTGATTAGCTTAGGCTAGTGTGTTGTGAGTATCATTCAAGAGTGGGAAAACTTGGGATATTGGTTGGGAAAAGGGTGTATTTTGTATTTCGTTGAAAATGTTGGGAATGGGTACATACTCATGTGTTAATTAAATGTAAGACCTTATGCATTGATATTCTTGAAAGAAAGAAAAAAATGAGAAAAACAAAAGAAAAAAAAGTGGAAAAGAAAAGAAAAGAAAAGAAAAGAAATAATATAGAAAAGAAAAAAAATAGAAAAAGAAAGAAAAAGAAGAAAAAGAAAAAAATAAAAAGGGGACAAAATGCCCCAAAGCAAAGTGTAGCTCAATAAAATCAATGCATGAGTGTTGTGAAATGAAAAGAAATTGCATGACTATGTGAAAAAGTGAAAAATGGGTAGTTAGGTTAGAACTTAATTGTATAGGATGTCATAGGTTAGGTGGGAAGTTTAAGCTTATCAAAGATTCAAATCTCAAGCTCACTTAACCAAATATGCATCCTACCTTGACCCTAACCCCATTACAACCTAAAGAAAAGACCTCATGATAGATGTATGCATGCATGAAATATATGTCGATTGTTAGAAGAAGAACAAATCATAGAAAGCATGATTAGGAGAGAATAGAAAAACAAATCTTAGAAAGCATGATTAGGAGAGAATTGAGTGAATCAACCCTAAACACTTGAGCGAATAGAGTGCAAATACATCCGGTGAGGGTTTCATGCTCAATTACATGTTTCCACCTATGATCATCTCCTTTCATGCAAGTTTGTAAAAATATTTAATAGCTCAAGTCAATTGTGGTTTGGCATGGTTGTTAATACCTTTTGCCCTTGTGCTTATATATGCTTCTTGGGAATTAATTTATTTTGACCAAGCAATTGCATTCAGGTAGATAGTTGCATATAGGTAGATTGCATTTAGTTAGTTTTCATTGAATAAATGTTGATCCCTTTGCTTTCTCTTGGTTTAAGCATGAGGACATGCTTGGTTTAAGTGTGGAGAGGTTGACAAACCCCAATGTGATGGTTTATCTTGTATTGATTTTAGGGGATTTTATAACCTTTTACCCACATTTATTCAATGAAATAGCATGGTTTTGTATATTCTCCTTTAATTGTGCTTAAGAGTGAAAACATGCTTTTTAGG
>NC_029773.3:81766012-81768147 GCF_000817695.3 Arachis duranensis | reverse complement strand
ATTGCACTTTATGTGTTTGTTGAAATGTCTCTTTTAGTTTTAGTGTAGATTTTGTCCCTCTTGGCCTAGGTAGAGTAATTAGTGACACTTGAGTTATCTAAATTCCTTTGTTGATTGGTAATTGGAGAGATTGCTAATTGGTTTGGAGTGCATTAAAGCTAGTCTTTCCTTGGGAGTTGGCTAGGACTTGTGGCTCAAGTCAATTCATCCATTTGACTTTCCTTTATTTAGTAAGGGTTAGCTAAGTGGTAGCAATGAACAATTCTCATCACAATTGAGAAGGATAACTAGGATAGGACTTCTAATTTTCATACCTTGCCAAGAGCCTTTTATAGTTGTTAGTTTATTTTCATTGCCATTTACTTTCATGTCTCTTATCCAAAACCCCAAAATAACTCATAACCAATAACAAGAAACTTTATTGTAATTCCTAGGGAGAACGACCCGAGGTTTGAATACTTCGGTTTATAAATTTAGGGGTTTGTTACTTGTGACAAACAATCTTTTGTATGAAAGGATTAGTGATTGGTTTAGAGACTATACTTTACAACGAGAATTCATTAGTGAATTCTAAACCGTCACGGCCCAATTTCACAAATTAAATGCATAAATCACAAATCAATACTCATTACCCAAAACATCAAATTTTCAATACACCAAGCATACAAGGCCACAAAATTTTTTGAGTAATTTTTTCATTATCTTGACAGCAAATTCTAATTATATTTTCAAATCTTTTTTGAGTCGCTTCTTGCATCCAACGTTCTTTTATTTCCTCTCTTATTGCAGAGGTTGTTCCCCCAAAATTATTTTCAATTGTTCCTCTATTTATTTTTCTTATAAATCTTCCCATTATAAATTCATTAGTAGGGTATGGAAGTTTTGTTATATACATACTAAGATAATGGTCTTTATCTTCTTCTTTTAATTTATAATAATGTATTCTATATTCACATATATAAGATTCCACATTACATAAATTATATATTTGAATATTAGCTAAATGGTTTTTTGCTTCTTAATATTCTTTATTATAGACTTCTTGTCTATGATCTATAATATTTTTTCAAAAAAATTCTTTATATAGAATCATCATTATATATAATATCTTATCGTAAGCTGTTGTTTTTGTTGCTAAATCTTCTATTATTTGGTTTTCTATTGATGTCATATAATCTCTTATAGTTCCTTTAGTATGAAACCCTATGTAATTCCAAATGTCTCTTCCAGACAATTCACTAAGTTTTGGATTAGTAAAGGCTTCTAATAAGAAGGAGTTCAACCAGTTCTCGAAAATTTCTTTTTCATTCTTTTTATAGTCTAAATCGAGCATTTTTTCTCCTTCCATTTCCTAGATTTTAGGAACGTATTTTGATGGTATTTTTGTATACTTTGAATTTTTATTTAGGAAAAACTACTAAAAGTACCCATAAAATTTACGAACGCTGACTAAAGTACCCATAAACTAAGGAAATTAATGATGTACCCATGGAAGATGGGTTTCGTATGACAAAAGTATCCAAACCCTAATTTTTTGTTCATTTTTTAATAAAATTCTCAAACTACCCCACTCTCAATCTCAACTCACTTTTTCAACCTTGCATAACCTAACCTGCACCTTTAAAACCTTTGTCATGGAGTCTAAAACTACTTCTATAATAGACCAGGCTGAAATCAATGGTGGTGGTGGTGGTAGAGAACTTCGACCAGTTCCTAGCAAATAAATTTAGTATGGTGAATTCTTTCCCATTTTTTTCACCACATGTCTTCACACAAAGAAAGTCCTCAAATTTAAAAAAAAAGGAGAAAACAACTGAAACGATTAAAAATTGTTCCTTTATGATTCTTTCTCTGATTCTTCATTGGTATTGATTGATTCTTTTGTTAATCTCGGCGCTGCAATCTTCTGTTGCGTTATTATCCAAAATTTTCACCATAAAAGGTTCATTTTATTTGTTGTAGGAGTAGTTTTGGACTCCATGGCAAGTTTTAAAGGTGCATATTGAGTTATGGAAGATTAAAAAAGTGAGTTGAGGTTGAGGGTGGGGATAGTTTGAAAATTTTATAAACAAAAAATTAGGATTTGGATACTTTTGTCATACGGAACTCATCTTCCATGGGTACATCATTAATTT
>NC_029773.3:81761722-81765389 GCF_000817695.3 Arachis duranensis | reverse complement strand
AACCAACTACATAACAAACACAACACATCATTCTCAACAGAAAATTATTACATCTCAGGCATTTATCCATTTGTGTTAATGCAAATCCTTACTCGGACCATCCGGTTTGCTTCTCAGTCTAATATTAAGATTGACATTCCCAGTTTTACTGTACATGCGGTATTATAAAATCACACACTGCCATTTAAGCTTGATTATTGCAATTACCTCAATCTTACTGCCGCAATCGGCCCGCATCCTGACTCTCTCCTTGTTGGCAATTTCTTGATACATGCCCTGGTAACCCGCACTTGTACCATACGCCTAACCCCAATCGGCATGGCCTATTTGGGTGATGACTTCCACACCTCTGACAGCTCAGAACATTAGAAGCAGCCGCTGCCCGTTTTCCCTTACCATTCCTTTGGGACTTCTCACTCGTCGCAAGGTCATTTCGCCTTTGAGGAAAACGTTGTGGGTATCCTCTTCTCTTAAACTCTTGACCCCTTGGTGCGAATCCTTGGTTGTGCTCTCTATGACTTCCTTCCTCTGTAACCCTCCTTTTCATACACTCTTCAGCAAGTCTGCTCTTATTCACCAACTCTGAAAAAGTTCGGACCTCCATTGGTCCCACTGAACTCAAGATGTCGCTCCGAAGCCCTCCTTCATACTTAATGCATTTCCATTCCTCAAAGTCTCCCGGAGCTCCCTGACACATGCGGGAAAACCTGAATAGCTCCTCAAATTTGTCTGTATACTCAGATACGGACATAGCACCTTGCTTCAACTGTAGTAACTCCAATTCCTTGGCTGTCCTGGCGGAATTTGGAAAGTACTTCTTATAGAATTCCACCTGGAAGGCATCCCAAGTGATAGGATCATTCCCCTGTTATAGGAGACGTCAAACCCCTTGCCACCAATGCGATGCTTCCTCTGTGAGCAGATAGGTAGCAAATTCAACACACTGCTCTTCAGGCACCAACTGCGCTTGTAGTGCTCGCTCCATGGCCTAAAACCAAGTATCAGCTTCAGTCGGATTGGTGGTTCCCTTGAACTTAGGTGGATTAACCTTTAAAAAAGTTGCCAGTGTCATCGGGCCCCGAGCTTCCCTTCCGCCATTGCCATTATTGTTTATCTGTTGCCCAAGAGCCTCCGCAGTGGCTTGCATAGCAGCAGCCATATTCTCCAACGCCGCCATAAGGTTTAGCGGGTTATTCAGGTTGACTTCCGGTTCCTGCGTGCTAGTACGATCTCTCTCACGTCCCAGACTGGGTCCACGAGGCGCCATCTGGTTCCTATACACACCAAACAATCGATATCAAGTTGATCAGTCTCAATATCGGAAGTATAGTGCTTCAAAGTACCAAAGGTACACTCATGGACTTCATGCTAGATGTATCGGTTAGATACCCTAACTAGCACAGGCACAGACTCAGAGTATGCATTGAAGCATAAGCAGTTCCATCCCTCAGGCTCACGAGGACGAACTGCTCTGATACCATAATGTAACACCCTAATATTCAAATCCTTATGCTCGAGTCATTCGTCCTCCAGGGTTGTAACACCCTAATATTCAAATCCTTATGCTCGAGTCATAAGTCAATGATATTACGGTGGTACGACTCTCAGGTGGATTTTTAATATATAAATATAGGTAATTTAGAAAGGAGTATTAATCGAGAAGACTGAAAAGAGTAGAAATAAAATCGTGAAGACGTATCACTCACGTTTCGACAACAAAAAGTTAAACCGTGAAGCCGAAAGCGATATACGGACAAGGCATAAAGGAGATTAAGAGATAGATAACAGATAGATATATATAACATAAGTAAATAGCCACTAGTCGCGACCCGCGAAGTTTAGGCCGGCTAGGGTACAGTATGAAAGTAGTTGACAACAGTACATCCTAATCTCTCCCAAAGTAAACATAAGAGCCTCTATAGGAAAGTTGCAAAAGAGTTCAATACATAATATAATTATTTCAAAACAAAGGTGGAGAGATTCTAAGCAAAACACAAAGTAGAGAAAATAAATATCTTCGTCGTCTCTCAGACGAACCACAGCTCACTTCTGAGCACCTGGACCTGTATCTGAAAAACAAGAGATATATACGGAATGAGAACCCCGGGCCCACGGGTTTCCAGTACGATAAAAGTGCCAAATAAATACAATGCACAGCAATAAAAACTCACTAAGCATCCTAAACTCCTTTTCACCAAGTATCCAGCCTAGATTCTCACTAATCCATAAATAGGCATCTGTCGTAAGGGGATACTAAATCTAGTTCATGTTACACGCATCGGTCGTAAGGGGATACTAAATCTAGTTCATGTTACACATGTTTCCCAACTTTCTGATTCTTCCACGAATCAGACTCAGAACCATAAGCAAAACCATCACCAGTTGTTCTGCCTCAGCAACTCTATATCAATACATCATACCCTCGCCTGGAGCTAGTGAAATCACATCACTGCGTCTACCCAGGGGGCTCAAATGATCTCATTCAAAAATCATCATCATGCAATCGCATTATCAATTCATCTCATCAAGAACATCCCTCAACATACACCGACACCAACATGATGGATCTCTCAGTTGTACAAACACAAGCAATACAGACAAGTAATACACAAATAAGGTACAAGTAGAACAAGTAGCACGTAATCAGGTAACATAGCATGTATGATATAGATATCCAAAACAAATAGGCAAACCCAAACAATTCAAACATATGCAAATGATGTATGCCTGCCCTATGGCTGATGATATCATCTGTCGGTTATATAGCCAACCCGACATGTCCTGGTAGCTAACCATTGGACAGAAACACCCCTTGCGGAGCAAGTAGGTTTGAGCTACAACCCCCTTGCTACTACCCGCTCAGCCCAGAGCCAGTGGAACAACCACTACTGCGGCTACTACCCAGGCGGATGTTTAAAAGCTCAACCTGGAGCGAGTGGATTCACCACTACTGCCGCTACTACCCAGGTGTCACAATCTCTGACCTGGAGCAAGTGGGACGAACCACAACCCTTGCTACTGCCCAGGTATCTTAAGCATTAACCCGGAGCAAGTGGGACGAACCACAACCCCTAGTTCCTTTCTCATTATTAAGCATATCATAATGATTTAATACATGAGGGGTGAGATCGGAGGCTTAGAAGTATGAGATTTAGCTTTTAAAACTCAAAAATCAACTTTGAGATGAAAACAGGGCCACGCGTACGCGTGCTCCACGCGCACGCGTGGATGGCCACAAAGCTCATCGACGCGTATGCGTCATACACGCGGACGCGCAGATTGAAACACAGCCAGACGACGCGTAAGCGTCAGCCACGCGTACGCGTGGGTGCATTTTCGCCCCAGGCACAAAACTGGCACAACTCTGGCACAACTCTCGGGAAAATGGCTGGGCATTGGGTGCAGCGCATCGACGCGCACGCGTACACCACGCGCGCGCGTGGATGGTGCCTTTTTGAAGAACGACGCGTACGCGCGAAGTGCGCCTACGCGTGGAGGGTCATTCTGCTAAAAATTTTCTAAGTTAAAAGCTGCAGAATTCACAGATTCAACCCCCAATCTTCCGACGGACATAACTTCCTCATTTTAAATCATTTTTCACCCGTTCTTCGAACGGCATGGACATCCCGGATCCAATTTCATTTCTAAATAGATTTGGCACAAAACA
>NC_029773.3:81760459-81760916 GCF_000817695.3 Arachis duranensis | reverse complement strand
ATGCTTAAGAGTGAAAACATGCTTTTTAGGATTTAAAATAGCTAAATCTAATTCTCCTTGATTCCATTAGATGCCTTGATATGTTTGTTAAGTGATTTCAGATTTAGGAGGCAAAGATTCGATCAAGGGAATGAAGAAAGAAGCATGAAAAGTTGGAGAACTCATGAAGAAATGAAAGAACCGAAAAGCTGTCAAGCCGACCTCTTCGCACTTAAACAACCATAACTTGAGATACAGAGGTCCAAATGATGCGGTTCCAGTTGGGTTAGAAAGCTAACATCCGGGGCTTCGAAACGATATAAGATTTGCCATAGTTGCTACAAGTATGGTGGCGCGCACGCGCAAGGTACGCGCACGCGCCGTTGCTGCCACCTAGTCCACTTGAAGCAAAACGTGGCCAGCGATTTTAGAAGCCTTGTGGGCCCAATCCAACTCATTTCTGATGCTATTTAAGCCA
>NC_029773.3:81726375-81760298 GCF_000817695.3 Arachis duranensis | reverse complement strand
AAATGGCTAAATTACAAACACATTAACATGTCATACATCTTTCCTCATCCCAATTTCCAACAATACTATTTCCAATCAACCATCATTATACATAACCAATATCATACTCACTATCACGTGGTTTCACCCCCAAATCAACCTTAATCATTTCTCAAGCATATATCACAACATACATATCTCTCATGCATTATCATACCATCAAGGCATCAATAATCATACTCACATATATGACCACGTAATATATCTCAACCAAAATCAAACATACCTCATCTATACTATTTCACCCAAAATTTACCAATTTCCACACTTCAACTCCTCAAACCTTATTATTCAATAACCAACCCAATCATTCATATATTCATTATCTGAAATTCATCCAATCACTTCTGTCATTATACAATGCACACATCAACTTACCTTCCTTACCTCTTTCCGGCCTCCGGCCCGAAATATACGGCCTCCGGCCCAATTTCACAAATTAAATGCATAAATCACAAATCAATACTCATTACCCAAAACATCAAATTTTCAATACACCAAGCATACAAGGCCACAAAATTTTTTGAGTAATTTTTTCATTATCTTGACAGCAAATTCTAATTATATTTTCAAATCTTTTTTGAGTCGCTTCTTGCATCCAACGTTCTTTTATTTCCTCTCTTATTGCAGAGGTTGTTCCCCCAAAATTATTTTCAATTGTTCCTCTATTTATTTTTCTTATAAATCTTCCCATTATAAATTCATTAGTAGGGTATGGAAGTTTTGTTATATACATACTAAGATAATGGTCTTTATCTTCTTCTTTTAATTTATAATAATGTATTCTATATTCACATATATAAGATTCCACATTACATAAATTATATATTTGAATATTAGCTAAATGGTTTTTTGCTTCTTGTTATTCTTTATTATAAACTTCTTGTCTATGATCTATAATATTTTTTCCGAAAAATTCTCTTTACAGAATCATCATTATATGTAATATCTTATCATAAACTGTTGTTTTTGTTGCTAATTCTTCTATTATTTGGTTTTCTATTGATGTCATATAATCTCTTACAGTTCCTTTATTATGAAACCCTATATAATTCTAAATATCTCTTCCAGACAAATCACTAAGTTTTGGATTAGTAAAGGCTTCTAATAAGAAGGAATTCAACCAGTTCTCGAAAATTTCTTTTTCATTCTTTTTACAGTCTAAATCGAGCATTCTTTCTCCTTCCAGTTCCTAGATTTTAGGAACGTATTTTGATGGTGTTTTTGTATACTTTGAATTTTTATTCATAAATCCCTTTTTAAAAGCATAATTTTCAAAACCTGTTTTCCATTTAAATTGAGATTGATTATCCTTAGATGTTCCAGCTTCATTTTTTACTTGTATTGAAATTACTGGTTCTTCATCACTTGAATAATCTAGGATGTGTTCTTCATTTTCTATATTTTCAGAATTTACTAGTTCTTCTTCTATTTGAAATTCTTGTTCCATAATATTATTTTCATGAGCCATTTTTAATTGTTTAAAAAAGCATTGTAACTTCTTCTAATTTTTCTTCAATATTCATAATTTTAATGGTGATTTTATTTTTAGTTCTGTTATGTTGGCTATATTTTAAAATTTTTCTTTTTTGGGATAAGATATTACATATAATGATGAGTTTGTATAGAGAATTTTTCGGAAAAAATATTATAGATCATAGACAAGAAGTTTATAATAAAGAATATCAAGAAGCAAAAAACTATTTAGCTAATATTCAAATATATGATTTATGTAATGTGAAATCTTATATATGTGAATATAGAATACATTATTATAAATTAAAAGAAGAAGATAAAGACCATTATCTTAGTATGTATATAACAAAACTTCCATACCCTGCTAATGAATTTATAATAGGAAGATTTATAAGAGAAATAAAAAGAGGAACAATTGAAAATAATTTTGGCGGACTAACCTCTGCAATAAGAGAGGAAATAAAAGAACGTTGTATGCAAGAAGTGACTCAAAAAAGATTTAAAAATATAATTAGAATTTGCTGTCAAGATAATGAAAAAACTCCTCAAAAATATGGTCTTAATAAAAATTTTCAAAGAAAAAGAAAATATCAATTTAGAAAAAGAAAATACTATCCAAATTGAAAAAAAAAGAGGTATTTTAGAAAAAGAAATAACAATAAAAATAAAAGATAAAAAAATAACTATTGCCCAAATAAAAAAAATTGTAAGTGTTGGTATTACCAAGAAGGACACTATGCAAATGAATGTCCAAAGAAGAAGGATAAAAAGGACCTTACCAAACAATTAGAAATTGCTAAGTCTTGTTTCATGGAACCATTAGAAGAATCATATGATAATTTAGACTATATTTTTGAATATGCCTCAGAAACAGACTAAGAGGCTGAGCAATAATGCTACATTTATTACTATAAAAATAACAGAAAAGTTTATAAATGCTTTCATAGATACTAGAGCAACACAATGCTTTGCTAGTACAAATATAAAACTGTATTGGAAAAAATTAAAGAAACTATTAAGAGTTAGAAAAGCTGACAAATCAATATATAAAATTGACCAAAAAGCAGAAATGGTTGAAATATTTATTCAAAATTATAGGTTCATTGTTCCATCCATATATATGTTAGATTTTGGAATAGATTTTATCATAGGAAATAATTTCTTAAAACTATATCATCCATTCATTCAAGAATTAACATATATAGTTTTAAAAGCTCCACACGATTCTTCAATAAATCAAAAATCAAAAACGTATAAAAATACCAATTACTACTATAGATAAGATTTTAAAATTTAAAATATTTTCTATATTAGAAAAATGTTATTTAATTTTATATTTTCAGATAAATATCCCAAAAAATAATCTTGAAATAAAAATAGAAGAACTTTTGGGTGAAATTTGTGCTGATAATCCTTTAGATATTAAAAATACAAATAAAGAATAAGTAAACATTAAATTAAAAGATCCTACAAAGAAAATAAATGTTCCAAATAAAATTTCTTATTCCGTAAGAGATAGAGAGGAGTTCTCATTAGAATGTAAAGATCTTTTGGAAAAAGAAATTATAAGATTTAGTAAAAGTTCTCATGCGGCTCCAGTCTTTTATGTCGAAAACAATAATGAAATCAAAAGGGAAAAACAAAGAATGGTAATTAATTATAAGAAGATGAATGAAGCAACTTGTTGGTGATGCTCATAAACTTCCAAGAAAAGATTTTATTTTATAAAAAATCAAAGGAGCAACTTGGTTTTCATCTCTCGATGTAAAATCAGGATATTGGCAACTTCGTTTAGACGAATAAACAAAGAAATTAACTGCTTTTACTTGCCCAACAAAAGAATCAACAAGTGTGTTGCTCTATGAATGGAATGTTTTACCATTCGAATTAAAATAAGCCCAGGTATCTATCAAAGATTTATGGAAGAAAATCTAAAAGAGTTAAATGAACTTGTTTTAGTTTACATTAATGATATATTAATTTTTACAAAACAGGATAAAAGAGATCATCTTCAAAAATTATTAATAGTATTAAAAAGATGTAAAGAAAAAGGATTAGTTCTTAGCAAAAAGAAAGCAAGAATAGCAAAACAAGAAATAGAATTTTTTGGATTAATCCTATCCACTCAAGGAAAGTTAAAACTTCATCCAAATATTTTAGAAAAGGTAAATTTATTTCCTAATAAAATAGAAGATAGAAAACAATTACAAAGATTTTTAGGGTATATAAATTATATTTCTGATCAAGAATTTTTAAAGAATATAACAGAATACACTAAAAACTTATTTCAAAAATAAGTACTAAAAAAGAATAGAAATGGGAAGAAGAAGATAGTATGCAAATTCAAAAAGTCAAAGAATTATATAAAAAGCTTCCAGAACTTTATATTCTAGAAGAAAACGACTACTTAATAGTAGAAACAGATGCTTCAGACATAACCTGGTCAGGATGTCTAAAGGCTAAGAAAGCTATAAAAAGCTTGGAACAAGAAAAAAAATCACTAGATTCTAAATATTCTCCAAAGAAATTACTTTGTAGGTATATTTCAGGGCCATTTACACCAATAGAACAGAAATATACTACTCATGAAATGGAGACTCTAGCAGCAATTAAAACTCTTAAAAAATAGAAAATTGATTTACTACCCAAAGAATTTACATTAAGGACAGATTCAAGTTACCTAACAGGTTTCATACATATAATTTAAAAGTTGATTATAATCATGGACGATTGGTAAGATGGCAATTATTTTTGTTACAATATTCAATAAAATTGAATATATCAAGGGTGACAAAAATATTATTGCAGATACATTAACAAGAGAATGGAGTTCGTTTCAACGCTTTAGATCAAGAAATTCAAAAATATGAACAAGAACTCAAAAAATGCAAGCATTGACAGCAAATAAGGATACAGATCTAATTCCTCAAGAAGGCCATTGAAGCAATGAAATCAACACAACAAGAAAAACTATCAGAGTTCAGCCAGCTAAGCATGGTGGACAAACTAGGAGGTAAACAAATTTCAGAAAATAAAATAATTGATGAAATTATTAAAAAATCCACCCAAGATAAAAAATATTATGTAATTTATAATGGCCCCATGAAAGGAATATATGATGCCTGGGAAAAATCAGCACCATTCACACATCAATCAAAGATAATTGATAAAGGAGGATTTTTAACGCTGGAAGAGGCAAAAGAATCCTTCAGGGAATATGAAGCTCTTCACCCAGAGCAAACCCTAAGAAGAGCAGATAAAGCTCCAATTCAAGCCTAGAGAACAGGAATAATGAGAAACATTCCTACAAGGGCAAAAATCAAGGAAAAGAAAAGGGTCTATATATCAAATCTCAGAGAAGCCCTTAATATAATCCTGAATTGGACTGAAGAAAAAAGGGCAATTTTGGGATATTATCCTATTGCCAAAGAACAGCTAACAAAGTTGGTTATTTTTCCAGATACTTTCCCATCTGACACTTGTCAGTTTTTTCAGTATGGATTAATTGATACAATTTTAATTTTTAATGATCTAAAAATTATTAGTGAGTTTCCTGCAGGATTCATTGATGCAGTAAAGAGATTTAAAAATATGATTGACAATGTAAATCCAAGGGATGTATCCCTAAAATTTACAAATAGTCAACCTATTTTTAATGAAGAAGAAGAATGCTTGGTTCTAGCATACCAAGTAATATTCATGTCTGTTTTCCAGAAAATTTTCAACCAATTGATCAAATTCAAGATTTAACAATTTACAGTCATGAGGGAAGACTAGCCAGCACATTAGCAAGGGTCTTTGAAAGAACTCAAAAAATAACGAAAGAATTTCGCACAAGAATTAATTATAAAAGTAGAAATACTCTGCTTGTATCCAGTAAAAGAAATAAAATTGAAGAAAGAGAAATGAGTCTCTTGGTGAAATTTGAATCAGCATTCTACAATTTATCTGGACTTTTAAAAAAGCTCCCTGAAGGGATAAGAAGGAATCTCTGCTATTTGATAAAAGACAGAGAAGACCACAGGTGCCAGCTATGCGCCTCAGAAATATCTAAAGAAAGCAATAATGAAATAGGATCCACCCACATGATAAAAGAGGAGGATAGTGCATCTGAAGCATCCCTCAACATTATTGCATAATGACGTAAGCGCTTAGGTCATAAAGCACCAATAATGTAGCTGGTGCAAGATAGTAAATAATGATGTAAGCAATGACGTCATAAGAAGGATAAGGATGGGAATTGTCCATCAGACCCAACCATTATAAATAGATTGCTTAGGCAATTGTAGAAGATATCAGAAAACAGAAAGCAGAAGGCTAAGAGTACTCATATGCTAGGAGAACAAGGTGGAAGCTGCCGAGGCGATTCTGTAGTCTGACAAAGAATTCCCATAGGGAAAAATAGTTTTACACTCCCCTCTGGAGTTAATATCTACAATCTCCCCTCTGGAGATAAAAATACCTTATGTAAAATATACTAAATAAAGGAAGTTTTTCTCCAGAAAGGTACATCTTTGTCATAGTCTCTTAGTTATGAATTATTTAGAAAGTTTAGAATTAACGGAAGAATCTGATTATTATAGATTAACTGCTTTATTAGATAATGAAAAATAGGCTGCTCTAAAAACAGAACTAAATCTCAAATCAAATGAAAATTTTAATAAATAAAGTCTTTTAAAAGAAGTTTTTAATAGAAAAAATATAATATACTATGGAAAAATTCAACTTGAAGCCCCTGTAAAAATAAATCTGCTAACGGAGAACTTGAAATAGCTTTGATAAATGATGAAGAAATGAGTAAACAGATTGAAAAAATTAAAGATCAACAAAAAAGATCTAAAATTGGATGGATTCATATTAGTACCATACAAGTCTTAATCAAATCTACATATATGAAAAGAATTAATTCACCAATAAGTTTAGCAATATGTGACAAAAGAATTACTGATGACCCAATAGATCAAATAATTGGAATTGTTCATGAAAATTTGGCGAATGTAAATGTTAAATTTAATGCCCATCTTGGATATGTCATACCTTTATCAACTGAAAATCTTGGAAGATCTATAAGTTTAGCTTATGAATTTCATAGAAAAAATTTAATGGAACAAGATGATGAATCATTTTCAATTACATATGCAATAAATTATGCTTTAACAAATAGCCATCATAGTATAATATTTAAAAACAGAGAAAGAATTTATGTCGATGAATTATTTCAAAAAATTGTAAAAACAGAAATACCAAAATATAAAGCTATTGAAAACCTAGTTCTATTATTAAAAGAACCATCAAGAAGATCGTTTTCTTCAAATTTTCAAATAAGAGAATCTAAAGTCAATAGTCCTTTAAGTTTATCTAAATTAAAAATTAAAGAAGAAAACTCTGAAATAAAAGAATTAACAAAAAGGTTAAATGAAACCCTAAATATTAAATTATGACAATAGATAAGGAAGAAATATATGTAACTCATCAATATAAGAAATAAGAGCTCTTTGAAAGAGAGAATCGTTTGAATTATTTACAATTTTCTGAAATAAATCAAAGAGCATTTGAAGCTCTAAAAATAATCTATAACAAGCTGAAAAACAAAGTTGAAGAGCTAGAAAAATTAATAGAATCTCTAGAAAATAGTCATGAATCTATGATAGAGTTTCCAGAAATTCTAAAATAAATAATGTTAAACAAAACTATTTTTAGGAATTATAATAAGATTACCTTATGTATGAAGCATAAAAAGATTGAAAAACCAGAAAATAAAATAAAAAGAAAAAGAGCAAAAAAATTAAAAAATAAAATAGAGGAGTATAAAAAAGAATTAAATAATCTTCAGGACGAAATTGATGATCTTATAATAAAAAAGATAGAAATAAGAATAATTATGAACAAGTTGGAATAAAATTTAGGAAATTTATAAATGCCTGAAAAACCATATTACGATTTAAAAGAATTAAAGTTGTTGAAAGAAAAGATGGAGAATGAAATTGAAAAGTTAGAAAGATATTTAGAAACAAGAGAAAGTGTAGAAATAAAAGAAGTTATTGAGGATTTAAGAAATTATATTAAAGAAAAAGACCAACAGATAAAAGATTTTATATATAATAATCCATGTAAAAAAGAATATTATAATTATGATAGAAATTAGAATAGAATTAAAAAATTATAAATATGAAACTAGAATTATAAATATACATCAAGGACTGATAATAAATAATCATATAACAAATACAAAAAAATTGTAGAAATGGTTAATACTTCAGATTATGAAGTTGTAAATTATTTTTATCAAAATCTTTTGAATAGAACACCACCAATTGATCTATACAAATTGTAAATTTATTCGAAGCAAAATATAAAGAGTTAATAGAAATTTCGAAAGAAAAATTAAAAGAAAAGTCGAAATTGAATCTTTTTAAAGTTTTTGTTTTGATATATATTTTTGGAGTCAATTTAAATATTCTCCTGGAAAGACATAAAATATTATATCTACTTTTTTTTTAATCATTACACTCGGCCTCTTCTTTTTCCACAACTCTTTAGTCCTCACTCAAGAAAAAAAATAAAAAATTCTAAATTCTAAATGAAAATAATTTTGTCAATTAAAATCGATTTTTTATAAATATAAAATTAATTTTTTAAAAATAAATTTATCAGTATTCTAAATATTCGTATAATAAAATAATAACTTACTCATTATTAAGTTTAGATATTATGTAAAAATATTGTAAATAGCTATTTTTACATAATATAGCCATTAGAAATAACTTTAAGAAAATAGAAATATAAAAATTGTCATAATTTTTATAAAAAGTCCGAAAGAGTGGCACTAAATTTATCTAAATAGAAAACATAGTATACACGAACTTAGTAAAAATTCTGAAAATCAGGCATACCAAAAATAACAAAAATAACAAAAATAACGAGAGCAAATCAAGTGACTCCGACAATTATATTGATGAAAATGATGATAAAGATGACAATGTTTTGTAAATATGATATTTGGATATTATATAGTTTTTTGAATATTATGTTGTCTGTCTTAGTATAATTTCAATCTAATTAATGACGTTTCAGACTTTGATACTTATTAAATCTGCCTATTTTAATTTCAGTCTATTGGCAAAATGTTTCCGACATTATTTTACTCATTTATTTAATTAAATATGATCCTCGATGCTTCTTTTAAATTTTAGCAAGTATAGTCACCAAAAATTTTTTTAGCAAGTATGTATAGATTTATCAAATTAATCATAACAAATAAAAGAAATACCTACAAATTAAGGCTCATTTTTTTTATATGAAAATAATAATGGTGTAATACAATGAAATAGACAGATGAAAACAATATCTACGTTTTACCATTTTCAATCGTTTTTTATTTTGTTTGTTCATCAAAATAATAAAACGTAGCTTCCGTTTTATTGTTTTCACATTTTATTTTTTTGAAACAACAAAACACAACCTGTGTTTTTTGGGTTATTAGATTTTTTGAAGGACGCAAAACGCAGATTGCGTTTTTAAGGTGTCAGAAACTTCTTTAGATAAGTTGCGTTTTTAGGAGGAAAAATATTTTAATCAAGAGTATGTCAGTGTATTCTTAGAGACGATGATATATGGTTGCTATTGGTGCCGACGATATTAAAGAAGTCATGCTTATTGTCTGTGTACTCTTGTGTATTCCTATATACACGATGATAATGGTTGCCATTGTCTGATGTGAAGTTTAAGTATTTGGAAAACTAAAGTTTAAAAATTGTGTTTGGGAAAATAATAATTTTTTAATTTTATTTTAGTGAAAAAACTCTCCATATATGTCATAGTTGTAAATTTTTTAAAGTCAGATTAGATAAGGTTGAAATTATAGAAGATGTTGGGAGATTATACCAAACACACACGAAGGACGGACACGTTTCATGCATCGGATGGCTCTCCTGACAAACACAAACTGCTTTTTGCAGCTGCTACATTTTTCGTTTTTTTCTTTTTTCTGGCTCACAAAGAACGTAACTTGTGTTTTTTAGGTTATATGGCAGATTCATATTTGTGAATTACACGTCATGCACTGATAATACTGTATATCACTATTTTTATCTCTATTAATAAATTAATTTCTGACCAATTAATCTATACTTTGACATTTGCCTTTTTATCAATAAAAATAAAAATTCTGAAAACTGAATAAATCATTGAACCAATGAAATTAGAAATTTAAAAATTCAACTATATCGAGTTAAACCAAATATAATAAATAATATATTGGTTTAAATGTTTTGTGAATCTCTGCAATTTTATTAAATTTTTAACAAGGTCTTTATACTTTTTTCTTTTTAATTGAGTCTCTATATTATATCAGATTTTGTAATTAAGTTCCTGTCGTGACAAAAATATTAGAATTAACGGAATATTCTGTTAAACAAAACGAATATACCTAACACTTGACTGAATATTCTGTATAGTTTAATATAATATTTCGTTAATTCTAACATTTTTGTCGATAGAAACTTAGTTACAAAATTTGATATGGTGTAAAAACCCAATTAAAAAGAAAAAAAGTACAAGGATATAATTGAAAATTTCAATCAAATTTTAGAGACCGACAGAGTAATTAAACCTAATATATTTATATATAAAATATTTTCAAAAAAATAAATTTATTTTTGTTTTATTATTTTAAATCGATTAATTACTAAAAATATGAACTTATTTGATCAATTAACTAATTTTTTAACCGACTTTTTCAATTTCTGATCGATTCATTAACAATCGATTTTTTCGCTAATGGGTGTTTCGGTCCAGTATTTAGACCCATTAAAAAACAATACCCAAAAGGAAGTATTCCCTATCGGATTTTCTCACCAGATTTCTAGACTTACCATTTCAATTTTCACGGTAGGATAGAAAGAAATATATAAATTTTAAAAGTTTATATGCGAATTAATATTTAATTTGACCCCTGAAATTTGAGGTCGGACTCAAATTTAATTCCTAAAATTTCAATTGACTTAATTTGACCTCTAAAATTCACTATAGTAACTCAGGTTAGCCCCTGAATTGTTGATTTTGCACGTTAACTTGCTAAGATTTGGACTCCTAGCCTAGATTTTATGTGCCTAAGACCTACTAAACCTTCTAGAAGCTTGATTGGCTCCCCAACATCCTCGTGAAGACAATAATAACAAGTTCAATTTGAAAATTTTGCAGTTTTGGGAGCAACAATCAAGTTTTTGGAGTTCTAATAAATCTTGATTGTGTGGAACCAAAGTGAGAAATTCAAATCACAATAAATTAAGGTATCAAATCAAAACGTCGTTAAAGAAAATTAGTTCAAAGATTAATGTGAGTTACAATTATAAATTTTGGGGTCTAATTTGAGTCTATTAAAATTTTAAAGGTCGAATTGAATATGACTTTAAATTTTAAAAATCAAATTGAGTATTAACTCGTTTATATGCTATGGCTAGTTTTTGAGGAATTGCAGCAATATGTCAAACTTCTAACTAAATCACATTTCAAGTTGAATTGATCAACTTCAACTTTTTCATGCTCGAAGAGGCCAAGAGGAGCTAAAGGTTATAATATAAGGCTAATTTTATAGTGTCTGAATTTTTGCTTAAATTTTGTCTAACTTATTTTTTGTAGTAAGTTTTAATTTTTTAAAAATTATTTATTCTTATACTTTTTAATTTAAATAATAACTTTTAACTCTCTTTAGTAAATAGACACGACCTTTTAGGCACCGTGGCATTCACCTATAATATAAACTAAGAGATTTCTCAAAGCAATGTAAATACACAATGCAATTGTTGTTCATTTTTTTTCTCTATACTTGAATATCACAAGCATTACACCAGAGAACAGATTTTTTCAAGGGTGTTGAAGAATTTACACATACATCTAACCTATTTTGAAAGCTCATTTCAGTCATCTTTAATAACACGGAGAGGAAAACATACCCCCATTTCTATGCAGCGTTTATGCCTCGGCTTAATTCTGTTCTCTAAGCTAAATGAGAAATATTGTGAAAACTCCTTCAACCCCTTCAAATCTCTCTCCATCTCTACCACAAAGTAATTGTATTTCGGCTCCAGATTATTCTTAATACTGTAACGAAACAGTGGAGGAAATCTTCGGAACATAGTAATTACATCGCGTCGAGAAAACCCGATATTCTCGAAGTAATCTATTTGGGGTATAAGCTTTTCTTTGGACACTACATAATAGCAAATCAGTGTGCCTACTTACCTCTTCTATGCCAATACTTTGGAGGTAGTAAAGCGTAGGACGGAGTTGGTTATTGACACTGCAAACAAGCAACCTCCTAGTAGCAGCACCCATATTTGAGTGATAACCTACAGAATTTCAAGTGAGAAAAGAAATATGTGCTGACCAAATGGAAACTGAAAAACATAAAATATAATACGCACCTCGTTCTCAGATATAGCCCCAGAAGGAATTGGTCGGTCATACCAATCATTTATAGTCTAAAAAGGAAAACAACAAGAAAATCAAGGTTATATTGGTCCGAAACTTCCATTCATGTACTAGCATAGCAGGCTAGTAAAGTGTAAAACTCAGATAACCAAAGTTATTACCTGAGTATATCCTGTTAGAAACGGGCCAAACATCAACATGCACACAATTGATTTAGCAACATCCTCAATAGTGCAATGAAAATTTCTTGCTCAGACACAAGATTGATGCAGAAACATTAATGGTACTATGCCCTTTGAACATGTTTAATGTATTTGATGGTATCTATCTCCTTTGAACATTCATGTGCCACATTGTAGTGCTAGCTTATTTTACTAAGCCAGTAACTTTTACCTAAGTTGGATATAGTCTTCCAACCACCTAAATTATGCTTTGCATACACACTTGAATTTCATTGAATCTTGTCTTTAATAGCTATATCCTACGTTTGGCAATTATGTTAATCAGCCATGTGTTGTTACACGTTAAATGTCATGTTAGCTAAATCGTGCTCATAAGTAAATTGTGCACATGCAATGCACATTTTAATTATTAATCCATACAATTCAACAATAGATATAGAAAGAAAGAAAGCAAAAGAGAAAGAAAAGAAAAAGTGAGAAACAAACTCATGGATATTCTTGATTGTTTTAGTTAATATATCACCTCTAGAATACTACCAACAAATTATAATTCTACTGATGTAATATGGAGATGATAAATAATGGAAGCATTACCTGTTGTTGTCACTTAACATGTTCAGTATTAATATAAATACTGTAATGTGCAATATCAGTTTCAGATTAACTTAGAAATAACACGGTAAACATACTCGTTGCTCGAATACCTAGGGATGAAGAAACTCAATAATAAGGAAAATGAAATTGAGAACAATACTAGCAACATTTCAACAGAATACTATTAAACTAAAATGTAGTACCAGAAGCAGCGGCACGACAAACTACACCCCAAACCAACGGAGGTCAAGTGACAAGTTTTGTAAGTTGGAGTCGAATCTTCCATTTATTCTACACAACATAAATAGAAAAAATAAGTACAAAAAAAAGCAGTACACATAAAGTTGTCTCATCATTTCACAATGTTAACTACCAGGTATACCTAAATAAAGCAATAAATTTTCAGCAGACAAAAACTTTCGCCTTAGTACATTATAGACAGATTCAAACTTAATTTGTTTTCAATATGTTCAACTACATTTTCAAGAATGTATGAATGGAAGCATAATAGACGAGGCTACCATCAGACTGTGACCTCAAGATTACAGGGTCACACGGAGGCAACAACCTGTTCCATCATAGTTCACCCTCCGGACGAGGAGAGAGTTTATAAAGGTAGAAACAAGTTCAAATAGCTTCCAAGATTGTTAAAAAAACATATATACCTTTGGATAAAGAGTTTTACATGGTCATCCAATCAAATTCATGTGCTTTAGATGACTTTTGAAGTAATGTATTTGAAAATAGTTACTTTTGATGATGTGGCAATCCATAAATACATGATTGGATGTCTATATCAAACTAATTTATGCTATCTATCAATGCATGAAAATTAAATTCTTGGTGGAAATGCATGTGGTATTGTGGTCAGATTTGGAAGATTTTGTCAACAACAGCATGAAGAATTAGAAATTTTGTCTAGAACAACTATACTTGCCTTCATTCATTCTTGAACTCCTTGTTTTCAAATTTAAATAAGTGATTGAAATTGTCGTACTAATCATCCTTTATTTATTAAATCTAATTGAGATAATTTTGTGCATCCATAATGAAAATTTAACCCAAATTTCCAACCATCAAAACCCTACAAAAAAGGCACAAAATTGGTTAACTCACTGATTCTTGAGCAGCTCCTTTAATACTAAGAAGCTGATTAATGCTTGAACCATCTTTCAATGGAGCCTTCTCCCATGCCTGAGAGCCCCATGAAATTACAAGCACAAAAAGAAAACATAAAAACAACAAAATTGAGCATCATTTGATTCATAAAAACTAAGCCTAAGCAAATTATCACATTTTTACATAAGAACACTAAAAAGAGTACTTTGAAAACCCAATGTTTTGCTCTTTCAACAACCAAGAAAACTAGAAAGTATTGTGGTGAGTCGACCTACTGTGTAAAAGATTTACGCGGTAATAACATTTAATTGTGTGTGTAATCCAAGTGTATTAAAGTGAATGAAATGCACTAGTTCATATTATTAAGCTTATTAATCAATCACAAATTATCTCAAATTACTTGTGTGTGGTCCAAGTGTATTTATAGCAGTTGTTTTCTTTATGGAGAATTCTTGGGAGGTGTTTCATGACAATCATGTTTTGTGGATGCAGAAGAAGGACTTAACAGATTCACGTTGTTAAGATATGACATACTTTAAGGGTAAGGCATCCATACTGCTATAATCATAATGTTATTGGACCTTGGAATACATGACATACATGCACCGTACATGTTCTTCCACATGCATGCAAGTGATTAGTACAAGAAATTATCTAAAATATTTTATATATTTAAAGTTTAAAAGAAGTAAAAGAAACTTCTAGCTTACAATGTAATATTAACGTATTATTTTTAAAAACAATATTAAAATATTATTATAATTTAGAGCAACCACCTTATTCTAAAACATTATTGATCTACAGTTTTAGATATTAATTTTGTTTACCTACCTAACAGTTTTAATATTATATTATAGTTTTAATACTTCTATAAAATTATTTTCATATAAAGATAATATTCTAAATGATTAGATAATTTAATTAAATATATTTAATTAAATATATTAAATTATCTAATAGTTTATAATATGTTTTTTTTACAATGATGTTTTTGTGAAAGTATCCTCATGATATTATAAGGATTGGAATGTATTACATAATGTAGCTTTTTTTTGTTCATTTGCAAAATTGATTAATATTTTATGTTTAAAATTATTCTTTTTAAATTTTAACTATGCTTCTCTCTCTTTCCAATATTGTTGATGTGTCATAAAATAAATGAAATCGAGCAAAAAATTTCATTTGTTATTGGAACACCTAAGAAATTCTTACCAAAATGATTGTTCAAATGAATTAAAATTCTAGTCATGCTATATAAATCATCACTTTTTTTTACCATCTAAAATATTGTCCTGCTTAAAACCGCAATAAATGAAACCAACAAAAATTGACATGCGTACAATATAATCAATTACAATCTTTCCTTAAACAATTGACTGACAGTTAATTGGATATAATTAGCATTTAGTGCAAAGAGAAGGAAAAAAAAAAATAAAAATAAAATTAGCAAACTAGGATCAACCAATGGCCAAAGACACACAAACATCTCAAGTTCATATTGCTATCAATAATCAATAGGGGGCTGAGTTTAGTAGTACCTAAACATATCTCAAGTTCATATTTTGGAATATGGAATACCACAATTTGAATCATATTCAAAAGCCATGATTACACGTAAAATCTAACAACACCTCAAGTTTAAGTGTAAAATTGTTTTGAAGATGCATTCACATATGATAACAGAACATGTTGGAATGCATATGAAGTATGAAAAGAAATCTATGTTTATGTATGATACTAAGTTATAGCAGCAAATCAGGGGCATCCTGTTGAAAAAATCAACTTTAGATTGGCAAGAAAAAGTATATGTATATCAGTAGCAGTAAGTCTTACCGTGAGTTATTGCTTCTTCCCTTATGCAATTCATGTTCAAGCAAAATCTCTACAATTTCCAGGCATATATAGTTAAATTTCTTCAATAACTGAAGACTGTAGTAGAAATGCAGACCACAGAAGACACATTATTACAAATTTACAATGGTTCAAATATATAGGATTTTTAACACAAATAATGGAGTATAAATTAAAAGCAAAAACAAAAAACAGATTAGGAGAAAGGGAAAAAATTATCAAAAAAAAGAACCCTAAGATTCTAACATGAGTTTTCAAAGCTTCCATGTAATAACAGGATAAGAGTAAAGTGAATTAAGTTATATCGCACCAACTTTATCAGAATAAAGAAGAAGTTAAAATCTATTTTTAATATATAAAAGTAGATGGATAAGTTTATCCACATCACTTTTAATATATGTTTTTCCTCCTACTAATGACATGTTAGTAATGTTGCTTACTTGACAAAATTTTAGAATCAACTATTCAATTTTTGCCAAATCACCTATTATTTTTAAATCAGCAAAATATATATATATATATATACAAAATAATAAAAAATACCAATAATTAGAAATTAATAATATCTAATAATCAAATTTATAATCTACAAAGACAATAAATCCATATTCCTATATTTATTATATCTTACCGACAATACAATAAATTTATAATCCCCAATAATTAATTTCTATAAATATTATTAATTATAATAAATTTTACGTCACAAATATTCAAATTGCATACTATTTGACCTATTTATATATAAGTCGCTTATACTATTCCTTCAAATAACATCAAATTTAACAAAAAATTTATTTTCGAACTACACAACATCTTAAACTTACTCAATGGAGCATTATTTTTTGGACAATATTACTAAACAAACAGACAATTGGTTTATCAAAATTTGTATGATTCATCTATGAAAAACATTAACAACCACAAATGAAGAGGAACATCTTTGCTTAGAAATGATTATATTAGATGAAAAGGAGACAACTACATTTGTGGCACATATAATCAAACACCACAATATCCAACAATAAGGTAACTCTATATACTTTTCATAATTTTATATATCAAATTATTATTTACTAACCCAATACTTATTTAAGATCAAAGTGCTACAATAATTTTTGTACTATTTGATGATGAAGAAAAAAAATTGTTAGACACAACTGCTTCAAATCTAATGACACTCCAGAAAAATAATGACATTGAAGCACCACCCCAATTGAAAAATTTGTGCAACTTTATACTTAAATTTGAAGTCAAAGTAAATGATTTTAATCTCAAAAAAGGTTGTCAACAATACACTGTTACCAAGACATTTATTCCAACAAAAAACACTGAATCTTAACACCCATTATAACAAATAAAACAGGTAATATTATAAAAAAAAATTACTTATTCAAGACATCATTTTTATTTCTAATTTAAATTATTCATTGATTATAAGAACCAACTTCGCCAATACTAATATCATCAGACGTAGATCACATACCCATCAAGAGATTAAGAAGAAAGAAAATCATACAAATTCAATACACATCTTCGTAAGAAGAACATACATGCAAAGATAAAACAAACAATATAATAGAAAGTGCATACAACTCAACAATTCATAAAGAAAATTTCTTTCCAAGAACCTACTACAGAAAGAAGAAAGCAACAATTCTAACAACAACCAATAAAAAAAGAGGATGAGCGCCACATAAGAAGACTAAGTTCATCAACTAAAACAAATGCAAAAATTAAACAACCAAATAAAAATATCACTTTGTACAACTCCAACATCCAAATCTTTTGTATTACAAATTATTTTAAACAAAACACCTTTTAAATTTAACTTTAGTTTATACATATTTAATTTAATTTTACAAAATATAACAATTTTTAATA
This sequence comes from Arachis duranensis, assembly GCF_000817695.3. NCBI lineage: Eukaryota > Viridiplantae > Streptophyta > Magnoliopsida > Fabales > Fabaceae > Arachis > Arachis duranensis. The sequence goes on along the minus strand of NC_029773.3, from coordinate 81,742,722 downwards.
TTTATTATATACTATCGTTAATTTACCGTGCCACGCATAGCGCGAGTCTCCTTATAGTATATGATAAAATTGGAATGATTAGCATAAAACACAACTTTTTTTATCTAATAGCATAATACTAAAATCAGAATTAATACAAATCAGTTTAAACCCAAATTTATTTGGTTTATTATTATTGAATATTACCTGTTTAGATATATAATTTATGAAAAGTAATAAATATCAAATATAACTAGAAGCATCTTCAAAGTATTTGGCATGATATGTATCAAATGGGGAGTTTTTTTTTGTGGGAAAAGTATTTTTTGGTCCTTCATGGACCAGGTAATAAAATAAATTAATAAAAAATATTGGAGTCGGTTCACAAATAGATAAAAATAGTGGTTGGGAATGAATATTAATTGGGGATCTCCAATAATTAAGCTCAGCCTTCTGAACAGCTCTTCTATTTCCAACATTCATTATTTTCACCACGCTTTTGTACTCGTTCTTAGAACTACTTCTATTTCCACTTCCATTTCACCACACTTTTTTCTCTTCAAACCATGATCATCAAAATTAGAATCTCTACCACCACTTGCAGCACAAGATGACCCATCTTCATCATTCATATTATTATTATTCTGTTGATCAATCCAACCAGCACAAGTATCGCTATCATCATCCCCAATTGTCAAGATCGAATCTTTAACTCCCAAATTAGAATTTCTATCAACCCCATCATCCCAAAACAAATCCTTGAGCTCCTTGTGCACTGCGTTGTACAGATTCGAAAGCAAGTAATCAGGCACATCTGGGCCATTGAATCCATCATAGATCCCCACGAACACCCAACCGTGTTCCTCCGACACCACCACGTGACGATCCTCTCTTACTTTTCCCTGACACCATTGAACATTCTGGTGACCTTCCATTGCCACCGCCGTTGAATCATCGTCTTCCAAGAAGCTTCCGTTGCTGCTAAAATTTACGCTGTTTTTTGTCAGGATTAGGACCAAAAGAGGCCCAAACCAAAGAATAGCACACCATGACCAACCCGATCTATCTCCCTGCAACTCAGCATTTGCTACCCTGTGACACACCAAGCTTGCACTTTTCATCCATGGCGGACCTTCAAAAAAAAAGTGACAATGTTGAACTGGAATAAAAAAACTCATTTAGTCCAAAAAACAACACACCATGATCAACCCGATCCATCTCCTGCAACTCAGCATCTGCTACCCTGTGACACACTAAGCTTGCACTCATGGCGGATCTTAAAAAAAAAAAGTAACAGCGTTGAACCAAAATAAAAAAAATAACTCATTTAATCCAAAAAATAAATAAACCAGATTTTATAACTCAAATCGAACCAAATCACGTATAACCGGTCTGCAAATTTATTAAATTTTAGGTGAAATATAGAATTTTTAACTATTGGTGTACGGGAGCCATATTGGCCATTAAAGTGGTATCTTTCTATTTGGTCCATCAAGGTCCAAAAAATACTTTCTCCACCAAAAACATTCCCATCAATTGGAAATAGCGCAACTAGTTTGAACTTTGAAGTATCTATGCAAGAGCTTTTTTTGGTGGGGAAAGAATAATCTGGACCTTAAAAGACTAAGTTATAAATTCAAATAATAAAAAATATATGGGTTGGTTCACAAATAAAGCAAAGTAACGGTTGGGAGAAATTTAAAAAAGGTTTAGAATTTTTTATTACAAAAAGCACTAAAGTTTATTAAAAGGTAGGGATAAATTAAATTGGAGTAACTAAAAAACTTCCTTTGGAACCCATAGAAGGAGACGGCGCACCACGGTGGAGGAAATCGAGTGATTAAACTCCAAAATCCTAGTCAAAATTTTTCGATTCCAATGGAAGAAAAACACTGCGATACCGCATCTCCAATTCCTTCCACCCCTACCGACTCACCCGCATCTGAGCCTACAGCAACGTGCCACCGTGCCGGAGCTCTGAAGCGCAAGGCCAGCTCCCTCTCATTATAGCGCGTCAAATCCACACGGTGTCATTGCTGCGTCGTCTTCCCCGGCAAGTTCTGCCGCTTGTTCTGCTTTTGCTCCGGCGGATGTGAAGCACTCAGAGCACATTTTGGGTGTGGACTCAGTGCCGCTGGCTGAGGAGATCTGAGAGAAGAGAAAAACAGAGAGATTCAGAGAGGAGAGAGAGCTCGCCTAGCCATCGTCGTTGCCGTCACCACCGCAGTTCATCACCTCTCCAGATCTAGTCGCAACGCCCAAGTCTCTGAGGATGTTCCATTACGACCTCCTCGACGAGACACAGAACAAGCTCGATTACATCCTCTTTCTCTCTCTCTCTCTCTCTCTCTCTCTCTCTCTCTCAATTTCATGGTACATTTTTTGCTTAATTTAGGTGAATTTTATCCACTTCTCCCACATTTATTCAATGAAATGGCATGGTTTTATGATTGTCTCCTAATTTGGGCTTAAGTATGAAAACATGCTTTTTAGGCCTTTAATTGATTAATTTTGATTCACCTTTGATTCCACTAGATGCCTTGATGTGTTTGCTAAGTGAATTCAAGTGAAAAAGGTTAGGGATGGATCAAAGGAATGAAGAGAAAAGCATGCAAAGTGGAAAAATCATGGAAAAAATAAGGATTTGGGATGTCGAGATCGACGCGCAAGCGCGGCAGACGCGCACGCATAAATTTGAAGTTGCATGGCGACGCGTACGCGTGGATAGCAAATTACCAAGCGACGCGTACGTGTGATCCACGCGTATGCATCGATGCTCGCACGTGACCTCATTAAAGTGAAAACGCTGGGGGCAAATTCTGGGCTTCCCAGGCCCAAATCCAACTTACTTCTGAGCCTATTATATGCAGAAATCAAGAGGAGTCAAATGGGGAAATTAGTCATAGTTTAGTTTTAGAAGTAGTTTAGAGTTAGTTTTTAGAGAGAGAAGCTCTCTTCTCTCTCTAGAATTAGGATTAGGTTTAGATCTAGATCTACTTCTTCTACTTCTTCTCTTTTGTTTTGATTTTCCTTTTTCATCTTTAATTGCTCTCTTGTAGTTGTAGCATTCTACTTCTCTTGTAATTCTTTTGCATTGTTAGTTGTAGTTTATGAATTTCTTTGTAGATCTACATTTCCTTTCAATGCAATTTATTGTTCTCATGTCTTTTAATGCTTGCTTTAGTTTTCTATTGTTGACCTCTTGTCTTGATTAGTTGTAGTTTCTTTAATCCTTACAATTTTTTATGTTTATTTTTATTGCCTTTTATGTGTTTGACGAAATGCTTCTTCTAGTTATGAGTTAGATTTTTCTCCTCTTGGCTTTGGTTGAATAATTAGTGACTCTTGAATTATCTAATGCTTTTGTTGATTGATAATTAGAAGTTGCTAATTGATTTGAATTCTACTAAAGCTAGTCTTTCCTTAGGAGTTGACTAGGACTTGAGGAATCAAATTGATTTATCCACTTGACTTTCCTTCATAGTTAGAGGTTGACTAAGTAGGAGAAATGGACAATTGATGTCACAATTGAGAAGGATAATGAGGATAGGACTTCTAGTTCTCATACCTTGCCAAGAGCTTTCTTAGTTGTTAGTTTATTCCCTCTGCAATTTATATTTCTTGTTCCTTATCCAAAACCCCAAAATATACAATTCATAACCAATAGCAAGAACACTTTCCTGTAATTCCTTTGAGAGGCGACCTGAGGTTTGAATACTTCAGTTTATTTTTATAGGGGTTTATTACTTGTGATAACCAAATTTTTGTAGGAGAGGATTCTTTATTGGTTTAGAAACTATACTTGCAACGAGAATTTATTGTGAAATTCTACACCATCAAAAATACGATCATCAAAATAGCATCATTGCTGGGGAATTGCAAACGTGTGCCTTGTTATTAGTTATTATACATATGTGAATATTGTGAATAGCTTGATTTTTGGATTGCTTGTTAGTTTTTTCTAGTTTTGTAACTTTGTTTCATAGTTTCTTGATAGCTTTTGCTTCTTATTTTCCCTTTTCATCATGAATTCTCATTTTGGCTATGAGTTTGGTTCTAACCATGTTGTAGGAAATGGAAGCTTCAATGAGGATGTGTATCAAGGATGGGACACTCAAGGGTGGGAGGAGCCATATGCATATGATCAATCCTCTTGGCAATAACCTCCACCAATACACTATGAACAAGAGTCATTCTATGATGCGTATCAATCAAATGGATATGGTGAATTTCCTTGTGACTATCAAGAACCACCACCATATGTCTATGAGCCATATCCTCAACATAGCCATCAACCATGCTCACAAGCCCCTTTCTACCAAACACCTCCATATGACCCTAATTTATATCCACAATACCAACCACCTTTTGAGCCATATGAACCATATATGAGACCACCACGATATCAACACTTCCAAGAACTGCCTCCTTCATACTATTACCAAGATAAACCACCTCCAATGTATACTAATTTTCAACAACAAGATGAATTCTACTTTCCACCACAACCCTCCATGGAAGAATACTCATGTCCATCGATCCGAGAGCAAGATGATCTTACCTATGTTTGCAAGTTGGAATAAGATCACCTCAAGAAAACAATGGACCGGCTTCAAACAACCATCCATCAAAAGATAGACTCATGGGACAAGCGAAACGTATGCAAGGATGATTGTGGAGGAGCAACCATAGAGTGTATCGTGCAACAAGTAAAACAATTGGAGAATATTGAACCATACCTATCAAGAAGAATCACCTTCCTATCATGAACCTTTTCTCCAAAATAATAAACCCTTCTATCCACCCTAAACTCCAATGGATGACTATCTCACTTTGATACGTCAAGGGCAAGAAGAAATGCAAAGGGAGGTACTAGGATTCATGGCTGCCTTGGAAGAGGTGGTAAACCGATTAGCCTCCCAATGCTTGGGCACTCAAAGTATTCCCATGGCTACATGTGGAGAATCAAATGAAGAGCATAGCATGAAAGAGAGATTGGAAACTCCAGTGGAAAATGAGAAATGTTTCTTTGTATTAGAACAATTGGAGGAAGCTTTAATTGTTGAAGAAGAGGAAGAAGTGGTTGAGGACTTAGGAGATGCGGAACCTCCATGGGAACATAGAGTCGAAGAAAATCCCTCCAAGAAGATTGAATTTGATGTTAAGGCGAAATGTGCACAACCTCCAAGGCATATCCCATATGAAGAATTGGATGGGATAGTAGAAGAATTGAGTTCCCTTGGCAAAAAAGATCAAGCATCAAGTCTTATTGGTGAAGAATCCTTTGAGTTTGAAGAACCTTCTCCAATTGATGAGCAAAGGATTGAATTTGAGAAATCTTGTGAAGAGGTGGAGGTCCTTAGAAAAAGGAGGATGGGATACACTTTGTCAAGATCCTTGGAAGCTCCTTTACCTAGGTTGTCATCTACTCCTACATTTGAGTTGGTGAAATTTATCTCTATTAGCTTTATTGTCCCACTCGAATATGGCTTGCTTGAAACAGATAGTCAACTTAGGGAACTTTGTGGGATGAAGCGTAAGAGAAGAATGTTTCGTGGTTGGCGTTGCAAAGCAAGGCTCATTATGGTTGATACTTCAATGGTTAAATACAAGGGTTGGATTAGTGCTCAAGTAGGTGGGTCTAGAAGGATGTTTGGTCACTTCATTAAGAATTCATCTTGCCTACCACCCAAATGGAATAATGATGATCAATTTAAAGATGGGTGTAAAAACAAAGTGTAGGATCCCGGATCGCATAAGGAGACTCAATTTTGGGAGCCCATGGTTTGTGAAGAACTCCATCAAAGTTTGGAGATATTAATTTTGAATGATGGAGCTTATTGGAAGTCTAAGCATTGGTGGATGTTCAAGGATGGATTCAAGCACAAGCCACCTTGAGGAGGAGTTCCCCATAAGTCCAACTTAAGGACAATAAACAAAAGTGCTAGGTGGGAGACACCCCACCATGGTAAAATCTTTTCATTTCCTCTTTTGTAAATATTGGTAAAATTAGTTTAATTTCATGTTTTGATTGGTTAGTTGAGTTTATTAGTTGGTAGTTTAGCATGTTAAATAAAGTTTTAGGGTGTTTTGGTAAATGTTTGGAGGTTTGAAATGCTTAGTTTGGTGCAAGAAATTGGAAGAATTTTGAAAAACAGAGCGCCAACCCACGCGTACGCGTGCCCCATGTGTATGCATGACCCAAGCTTTACGCCTATCCACGCGCACGCGTCACCCAGCGTATGCGTGGATATAAAATTTTCACCTCCCAGCCAAAAACCGGAGAGTTGTGCCTGAAGTGTACCAGTTTTGTGCCTTTGGCACAAGCCTACCTACGCGTACGCGTGTCTCACGTGCACGCGTCGCTCTCTGAATAAGCCATCCACGCGTACGCATGTCCAACACGTACGCGTGTCCAACGCGTACGAGTCGCTCCCATTTCACCACTTCACGCGCACGCGTCGTACGACGCGCACGCATGGATTGCCTTGTTTCACACACTTCTTTTCTCATCTTCTTTCCATTTCTTTCCTTCTTCTCTCTTCCTCCCTTTTCTCACCCCTCATCCAACACTACCAAACACCATTTATAACCATTCCTTTTAGTTAGTTAGTTGTTTGGTTAGTTTTATTTTTGTTTAATTTTTCTATTTTCATTATATGTGTTGGATTATTGATCTTGTTTACTATTTATTGCTGCTGATTACTGATGAGATGTTGGTTTAACATCATTGTTGTTAATCTCTATTGTTGGATCTCTTTGTTAAGGTTACAATTCATTACTTGGTTTAAAACTTTTCATGCTTAACTTTTGTGAATACCAAGTGAATGACATTGCTTTTAGAGCCTTTTAACTCTTTTGAATTGCATGATTTGGCCACCATGTAATTTGAATTCATTTCTTTGATTAGGAAACTTCTTAGTGGATATTGTGCATTTATCTTAATGCATTGTGTTTCATGATCATATGCATCCATATATTTTTGGCTTGAATGCTTTCATGCTTCTTTATTGCTTGTTGGGTTGTTTTAACCTACGAGTTAAGAGCATCTCAAGCACATTAGGATGAGTGAAGTGCATGTTCCTTTTTGTGTAACTGTGACATAGTTCTTTTTGTGCTAGTGTGTGTTTTAGACCGCATGCAATCTAAAACCCACACACCTATTTTTCATTAATGTCACACTGATTCACTCACTCCATTCTAGTGATTTACCTCATTCCAACAATTGAGGCGTCCTTGCTTTTGCATTCACTTGTCTTCTTATATCCTGTTTTCTAATTTTAGGATAAGTCATCATAAGCAAAAAATGGAAGCGGGAGAAAGAACATGCAGCAACCGGTTGACCTACCAGCGGAAGGTGGCAATTCGGAGAGTCGCCGTACCCCCTTTCTCATCTTGAATGCCCCGAGGATGGTGCAAACTTTTAAGTGTGGGGAGGTCGTCCGACCAGTCAGCATTTTTGGGTGACAAGTTTCTAATTCCAACACTTTTGCATTTTATTTTAGGTCTTTTAGGACTTTTAGTTGTATTTTCTTATTTTGCATATATATACATAATAAGCTTTGTCAAAATTATGAAATTTTCCAAGAAATTTACTTATAGGGCCCAATTGATTTGAGTGAAAAATTGTAATTCCATTGAACTTGCTTGAATTATATCTTGTGGAACATGTTTTGGGCTAAGAACACAAGCTTGTGAGTTTTGAGCCTAATAGTGTAGTTACATCTTATAACCACTTTATTTCCTTCTTGTGTGCATTATTCTCTTCCTATAATTGTAATCTTTGATTTATTTTATTCTTTATGTCTATTATTTTGTGTATTCATGCATTTATATGATTGAGGTCATTGTTTCATGTAGTTCACTTACTCAAATAGCCTACCTTTCATCAACCTTTGTTAGCCAACTTTGAGCTTATTTTAAATCCCCTTTGTTCTTAATTTAGCACATTACAAGCCTTAAAGCAGAAAAACAATAAATGTCCTTTATTTGGATCTTTGATTAGCTTAGGCTAGTGAGTGTGTAACATTCAAGTGTGGGAAAACTTGGGACATTGGTTGAAAAAAGGTGTGTATGTTGTAGTTTTGTTGAATGTATTGGGAATTGGGTACATACTCATGCGTTAATTAAATGTAAAACCATATGCATTGATGCTCTTGTATATATTTTAGTTTGAAAAAAATGAGAAAAACAAAAAGAAAAAAATAAATAGTGAAAAGAAAAAAATATAGAAAAAAAAGAAAAGAAAAATATAAAAAAAAGAAAATTAATAAAAAGGGGACAAAATACCCCAAAGCGAAGCTCAATAATAATCAATGCATATGAGTTGGGATCAAGAAGAGAATGCATGAGTATGTGAAAAAGTGAAGAATGGGTAGTTAAGTTAGCTTTTAAATTGTATAGGTTATCATAGGTTAGGTAGGAAATTTAAATTGATCAAAGATTCAAATCTTAAGCTCACTTGACCATATGCATCCTACCTCGACCCTACCCCATTACAACCTAAGAAAAGACCTCATGATATTTGTATACATGCATGAAATAACTGTTGATTGTTAGATGAAAAATAAATCTTAGAAAGTATGATTAGGGGAGAATTGAGTGAATCAACCCTAAACACTTGAACGACTAGAGTGCAAACACATCCGGTGAGGGTTCGATTGTTCAATTACATGTTTTCACCTATGGTTATTACTTTTCTTGCAAGTTTATAAAATCTTTAATAACTCAATTCAATTGTGGATTTAGTTTGATTGCTATTGCATTAGCCCTTATGCTCATACATGTTTTCTTGGAAATTGATTTATTTTGACCAAGCAATTGCATCCATTTAGATAGTTGCATATAGGTAAATTGCATTTAGTTAGTTTACATTTCAATAAATGATAGTACCCTTTGTTCCTCTCTTGGTTAAGCATGAGAACATGTTTGGTTTAAGTGTGGGAAGATTTGATGCATCACTATTTCGTGATATATTTTGTGCTTAATTTAGGTGGATTTTATCTACTTCTCCTACATTTATTCAATGAAATGCCATGGTTTCATGATTGTCTCCTAATTTGGGCTTAAGTGTGAAAACATGCTTTTTAGACCTTTAATTGATTAATTTTGATTCCACTAGATTCCTTGATGTGTTTGTTAAGTGAATTCAGGTTGAAAAGGTTAGGAATGGATCAAATGAATGAAGAGAAAAGCATGCAAAGTAAAAAAAATCATGGAAGAAACAAGGATTTGGGATGTCGAGATCGACGCGCACGCGTGAATTTGAAGTTGCATGGCGATGCGTACGCGTACATGACACGTACGCGTGGATAGCAAATTATCAAGCGACGCGTACGCGTGACCCACGCATACGCGTCGATGCTCGCACGGGACCTCATTAAAGTGAAAACATTAGGGGAGAATTTTCGGCTTCCCAGACCCAAATCCAACTCACTTCTGAGCCTATTATATGCAGAAATCAAGAGGAGTCAAAGGAAAAAATTAGTCATAGTTTAGTTTTAGAAGTAGTTTAGAGTTAGTTTTTAGAGAGAGAAGCTCTCTCCTCTCTCTAGAATTAGGATTAGGTTTAGATCTAGATCTACTTCTTCTACTTCTTCTCTTTTGCTTTGATTTTCTTTTTTCATCTTTAATTGCTCTCTTGTAGTTGTAGCATTCTACTTCTCTTGTAATTCTTTTGCATTGTTAGTTGTAGTTTATGAATTTCTTTGTAGATCTACATTTCCTTTCAATACAATTTATTGTTCTCATGTCTTTTAATGCTTGTTTTAGTTTTATATTGTTGATCTCTTGTCTTGATTAGTTGTAGTTCCTTTAATCCTTGCAATTTATGATGTTTACTTTTATTGCCTTTTATGTGTTTGACGAAATGCTTCTTCTAGTTATGAGTTAGGTTTTTCTCCTCGTGGCTTTGGTTGAATAATTAGTGACTCTTGAGTTATCTAATGCTTTTGTTGATTGATAATTAAAAGTTGCTAATTGATTTGAATTCCACTAAAGCTAGTCTTTCCTTAGGAGTTGACTAGGATTTGAGGAATCAAATTGATTTATCCACTTGACTTTCCTTCATAGTTAGAGGTTGATTAAGTGGGAACAATGGACAATTGATGTCACAATTAAGGAGGATAATAAGGATAGAACTTCTAGTTCTCATACCTTGCCAAGAGTTTTCTTAGTTGTTAGTTTATTCCCTTTGCAATTTACATTTCTTGTTCCTTATCCAAAACTCCAAAATATACAACTCATAACCAATAGCAAGAACACTTTCCTACAATTCCTTTGAGAGACGACTCGAGGTTTGAATATTTCGGTTTATTTTTATAGGGGTTTATTATTTGTGACAACCAAATTTTTGTATGAAAATATTCTTTGTTGGTTTAGAAACTATACTTGCAACGAAAATTTATTATAAAATTCTACACCATCAAAAATTCAATCATCAATGCCCCGAGCTTTGTAGCATCTTATTTTGTTGTGAACTGCTTCCAATATAATAATAATATGACAGAACTCGATTGATTTTTTTACTTGAAGGCTTGCTTCTAATAAGAAACTAACAATTAGCTTGATCTTTACCTTGCTGTTCTAGCATCTGTATCAGGGTTACAAATTACGGAAAGAAAATTAACTGATGGTGAGCTTGTCCTGCTTGCCTGTGGCATATTGGTTGGGCTGTTTGCTCTTCAACACATTGGCACACACAAAGTGGCATTCGTGTTTGCACTAGTTGTAATCATCTGGCTATTATCGGTATTTTTTATTGGGCTGTATAACACAATTTTTTGGAATCCTAGAATTGTTGTGCATTATCCCCATACAATCTCATCAAGTTCTTTATCTCATCCTAGAATTGTTCGTCCATCTGTTAGTGCATATTAGGTCTTTTTACATCTGTTTACATTTTTTCCTCAATTTAAGATTTTTAAATTCTTAATTTTCTATCACTCGTTTTTTTGTTTTTTTTGGCTTATTTTAAAGTTTAGAATTTAATTTCTTAAACATTCAAGTAGCTCAAAATTATAATTTGATCTCTTCATTGGTTTGAAATTATTTGATTCCATTGGTAATTACACTGCCTTTAATTTTGCCATCAAGAATGGCTTTAAAAACTTGATATCCTCGTATACATTTTGGAAGAAAGCAATGAGGTTCTCTATTGAAGTTTTACTGCCTTGAAAGCTTTCTTATTGTCATTTGCATCACTTGAAAGTGTTGAATTGGACCCTTAGTTGAAGGTATTATATATTATTATTGAGTAATGAAAGTGAAATAACCAAACAGGGCATACAAGAAGCTCTCAGCCGTTGGATTGTGGGAGAGTAAAAAGAAAGTCTGTGGAGGCACAACTCAAGATAATTGAGGTCATCAACTTTTTTAACTATACATAGATTATCATTTGCAAAGAGAATGCTTTTTTTTAAAATTTCACTAAAGACTTGTATGTGTTCAACTAACACATGACATTACTAAAAAAATTGTTTTAACAAGAAAACTTGAAAAGAAAGAAAGCAGAATATGCAGAAAAGATGAAGAATAAGATAACTGATATTCATAGGCCAGCAGAAGAAAAAAGGACAATGGTTGAAGCTCAAAAGAGGGAAGAATTTATGGAGTTAGAGGAAACAGCTGCAAAGTTTCGTAGTAATGATTGTACACCAGCCAAATTCTTTGCATGTTTTAAAGCATAAGTTTTCTTTTTTTTTATATTTAGCTAACTACAAAAAGATCAGAACATCATTGGTGTGGTTATTACTTGTTAATATTCATTTAAAAATTTGCTTTAGAGTGTTGTATTTTTCTCTTGGTGTGTGTATATACTATTATATCATTGATATGAACAAGGAAATAAGTGAAGCAATTGTCTTCATCATGGTGGGAGGATAAAAGTAATTTTAACAATTAGACAATGAGATAACTCTAACCAAAAATTCAATCTTGATTTCAATTGCATCAAATTTGAATATCATGATAAATTCATAAGCTATTGTCTATCTCTGCATTAAGTTTACTTTGATTGTGCAACTAGATGATTTCTAGTAAAATAGTAATTGTTAATTAATATTAATGTGATTATTGTCTTATATAATAATTGCTTCATAATATACTGATGTCTGTGTAATTCTAATGAGCGGTCAATGTGTTGATAATGAGATATATCCCATGTGTTATGATTGAGGGATTATGATTCATTTCTAATTCAGCCGTTGAAATAAAAATCTATGAATGATATGTTTGGCAACCTTCTTTTTAAATTGTATAAGTGATTTTGTAACCTAAAAACACGTTTACTTAAAATAAGAAATGGTTGCTTCTGCGTTCACTTCATCGCGCATTTACTTTGATGATCATTATTGGTTTTAATAGTTTTTTTTTCAAAAAAAATTTTAGATTTATTTCAAGTCATTCCAAATATTTTAATTTTTTTAATCAACTTTTAGTATTTTCTTTCATATTTTAATTTTTTATTTTTCATTAAATTTTTTATTAAATTTGTTATTGTAATTCTGTTATAATATGAATAATTGATTTTATTAACAAACGACAAAGTAAATAAAAAAACTAATCATACATAACAATAGAGTCATAAGTAATAAAATTTTACTGTCCAAAATAATACTAAATAAAAAAATATTGCGAGTACTAAAAAAATTATAAAATATTTTTTTATTTAACATTGTAAAATTTATTATTATAATTATTGTTCATTGTTTATTATTCTAATTTGTTATAATATGTATTATTGTTCTTATTGAAAATGATAAATTAAATAAAAAATTAATCATAAATAATAATAAAAACATAATTAGTATAAAGTTAGAGTCCAAAATAGTAAACAAAATAAGATTATTGAGAGTACTCATACATGTTAGAAGTTTATTGTAATTTAAACTTCTGTTGTGGCCTAATTGTAGTTATCTATAAACTATTAATGATTTAATCTCATCCGTTAATTCTAATGTTTGATGGACGATCAAAATCAATTTTACTATAGAATTGCCAAATATAAATCATATTGTCACAGACTCATTTCTACCCAAAATTAATTCTACAAAATCAATTTTATTCAAACTCCAGTTTGACAAACGCTAATCCAAATACATGTTATAAATACATATATCAATTATAATCACAAATGATGCTATTTCAAATTAAATGACTTATATAATGATGATCTCATTTATTGTTATAAATGCTAATTGAATAAGTCATTATTACTTTTGATTTGGAATTAAATGAGAATAAAATCGAATATTATCTTTTGTTCCTTAGATAATTATCTTTTTTGATTTTAGATATATTATCTTTTGAATTTTAGATACTATTTTATTTGGGTTTTAGGGTTTAATGGGTATCATGCTCAAATATAATAGACCTTCAGGGTTTCGGTCCCCAATATACTAAAGCCGTCTTTGTTGTTCTTTCCCCATCAAAAGAGTTACAGTTCAGCCACCTAGGAATAAAGAAGGTTTTAGTTGAGGAAGATCGAAAGAACCACAAGATCCAAACTCTTCCAATCATAATTCATGTTTATGAATTCAGGTACGCTTCCGCATTATGTTATTTTTGGTGATTCAATATGAATGATTTGGGTTATTGAAAATTAATTATTCCAACAAGTGGTATCAGAACCATCCTTATTATTCGATTTATCGATTTAGTTTTGTGGAATCAAATTTAAATCCATGAGGTGAGCGGATTTTAATATTTATTAATGGAATGATAATATATACAGTGAATATATATATAGGTGCCTTCTATGGTACCTATCATCTTATTGTACCTATGGTGACTATAAAGGAGTTTACCAATTAGTTGTGGACATTTGGTAACTGAAAGCGTATCACTAAAAGTGTTGCTTAAAAAGAAAGTGTTACCCTTAATCGTTAACTTGGCTCTGATATCAAAAAATTTTAATTTGAATTTTTCTTTTAATTTTTTTTTCGAAATTTCTATTTGTATAGGTGCTTTATAAAAAGTATTGACCATAATTTTTCAATCTTGTTTTAGTTTATAACTAGTGTATGTTCCCGTGTCTTACACGGGATAATACATAAAATTATATAAATTTTTTATTAAATTTAAATAAAAATGTGCATAGTAATTATTATTATAAATATTTTACAACTTAAAAATACTAAAAATAATTAATATTTATTTTAATCAATTTAAATTTACTTAATTTTTCAATTTCATTCTCCATTTTTTCTTTTAACAGCTTTAATTCTTTTAAATCATAATATGGTGTTTCAGGTATTTATAAATTTTTTAAGTTTAACTCCAGCTTGTTTATATTTGTTCTTATTTCTATCCTTTTTATTATAAGGTCATTAATTTCGAATTGAAGATTATTTAATTCTCTTTTATATTCCTTTATTTTACTTTTTAATTTTTTCGCCCTTTTTCTTTTTATTTTATTTTTTGGTCTTTCAATCTTTGTATACTTCATTAGTTATCTTAGAATTTCTGCAAATTCTATCATCGATTCATCATTATTTTCTAGAGATTCTATTAATTTTTCTAACACTTCAACTTCTCCTTTCAATTTGTCATAGATTATTTTTAGAGTTTCAAATGCTCTTTGATTTATTTCAGAAAACTGTAAATAATTCAACCGATTTTTTCTTTCAAAGAGCTCTTGTTTCTTGTCTTGATAGGTTACATATATTTTCTCTTTATTTATTGTCATAACTTAGTGTTTAGGGTTTCATTTAATTTTTCGACCTTTTTTGTTAATTCTTTTATTTCAGAATTTTCTTCTTTAATCTTTAACTTAGATAAACTTAAAGGGCTATTAATTTTGGATTCTCTTATTTGAAAATTCGATGAAACTAATTTTCCTGATGGTTCTTTTAGTAAAAGAACTGGGTTTTCAATAGCTTTATATTTTGGTATTTCTGTTTTTACAATTTTCTGAAATAATTCATCGACATAAATTCTTTCTCTGTTTTTAAATATTATACTATGATGGCTATTTGTTAAAGCATAATTTATTGCATATGTAATTGAAAATGGTTCATCGTCTTGTTCCATTAGATTCTTTCTGTGAAATTTATAAGCAAACTTATAGATCTTCCAAGATTTTCAGTTGATAAAGATATAGCATATCCAAGATGGGCATTGAATTTAACATTTACGTTTGCCAAATTTCCATGAACAATTCCAATTATTTGATCTATTGGGTCATCAGTAATTCTTTTGTCACAGATTGCTAAGCTTATTGGTGAATTAATTCCTTTCATATATGTAGATTTGATTAAGACTTGTATAGTACTAATATGAATCCATCCAATTTTAGATCTTTTTTATTTTTCATTATCTAATAAGGCAGATAGTCTATAATAATCAGATTCTTCCGTTAATTCTAGACTTTCTAAATAATTCATAACTATGAGATTAAGGCGTACCTTTCTGGAGAAAAACTTCCTTTATTTAGAATATTTTACATAAGATGTTTTTATCTCCAGAGGGGAGATTGTAGATACTAACTCCAGAGGGGAGTTTAGAATTGGTTTTTCCTAAGGGAATTCTTCTTCAAAATATAGAATCGCCTCGGCCGCTTCCTCCTTGCTCTCCTAGCATATGAGTACTCTTAGCCTTCTGCTTTCTATTGTTTGATGCCTTCTACAATTGCCTAAGCAACCTATTTATAATGGTTGGGTCTGATGGACAATTCCCATCCTTACCCTTCTTATGACGTCATTGCTTACGTCATTGTTTATTATCTTGCACCAGCTACATTGTTGGTGCTATGTGACCTAAGCGCTTACGTCACTATGCAATAATGTTGAGAGATGCTTCAGATGTGCTGTCCTCCTCTTTCATCATGTGACCTTCAGATGCGTTGTCTTCTTCCTTTATCATGTGGGTTGATTCCGTTTTATTATTGCTTTCTTCAGATAACTCTGAGACACATAGCTGGCACTTGTGGTCTTCTCTGTCTTTTATCAAATAGCAGAGATTCCTCTTTATCCCTTCGGGGAGCTTTTCTAAGAGTCCAGATAAGTTGTAGAATGCTGATTCAAATTCCACTAAGAGTCTCATCTCTCTTTCTTCAATTTCATTCCTTTTACTGGACACAAGCAAAGTATTTCTACTTTTATAATTAATCATTGTGTGAGATTCCTTCGTTATTTTTTGAGTTCTTTCAAAGACCCTTGCTAATGTGCTGGCTAGCCTTCCTTCATGACTGTAAATTGTTAAGTCTTGAATCTGATCAATTGGTTGAAAATTTCCTGGGAAGACGGACATGAAGATTACTTGATGTGCTGGAACCAAGCATTCTTCTTCTTCATTAAAAATAGGTTGATTGTTCGTAAATTTTAAGGATATATCCCTTGGATTTACGTTGTCAATCATATTTTTAAATAT
>NC_029773.3:81703812-81722905 GCF_000817695.3 Arachis duranensis | reverse complement strand
TTTTCAGAATTTACTAATTCTTCTTCTATTTGAAATCCATGTTCCATAATATTATTTTCTTGAGCCATTTTTAATTGTTTAAAAAGCATTGTAACTTCTTCTAATTTTTCTTTAATATTCATAATTTTAGTGGTGGTTTTACTTTTAAATCTGTTATGTTAATTATGTTTTGAAATTTTTCTTCCTTGGGATTCTCTTTTTCCTTATTTCTTTAAAATTTTATGGATGTTAATATTTCTTCAAGCATATCTACTATAGAATTTAATTGTGGGTTAAAGGTATGATATAAATGTGGGGAATCATTTCCATGGTAACATTTTTTAGAAATTCCATGTGAAAAATAAGTCTTTTCAGGTTTTTGAAGTCCTTCAATAAAACTTATAGTAAAATAAAGATTTTGAGAAAAATCATTTTGTATTGATTTTAAGAATTCGGTGTCATTACAATTAACATTAGTTAAAATCATTAATTTTTGATCTATTAATTTTGATAACTTAATTATTTCTTCTCTTAAATCTTCTAATTTACTTTTTTCCATTAGGTGACGCTTTTCTTTGTGAAGAGTTACTTTGGTTGCTTTTGAATATATACGTCGTATATATATAGCTGCTACTGTTGGACGAACAGGAGATTAATTTTTTTTTTTATGCCAATGGCGTTGATTGCAATTCCTTATATGCATATATATGTGTATCATTATATATGGATATTTGTATATATATTATCATTATTTGGTTATGCCTTAAGGTATACTTATATACATATATATATTTTATACGAGGCTGATTTGGCATTTAATTTATATAATGATTAATTTTAATTTTAATGAATTATTCTTTTGAGATATAAAGGATTATTATACCTATTAATTTTATAAAGATGGATTCTAATTTTAACGGATCAAAAATTTTTTGGCACATAAATTATAATTATATTTTTTTCTTTAAAGATCTCAAAAGATATCATTAAGATTTAATTCCTTTTGAGATTTAAGTATTTTAATTGTTACATAAAGAAACTAGTAACAATTGGATTAGTATACCCATCTATTTTATAAAGATTTGGTTTTGAAATAAATTGATTGAACATTATGCTGCCAAAGTAGCCCCTTTTGTGAAAATTGATTTATTCAAAACATAAGGAATATGATGTTATGTAATTCATGCGAATATTGGTCGGCCCAAAGGAAGGTCTATATTTGGCCGAATTACATACACATATTGATGGTAAATACATGTTTGGGTAACTAATTAAGAATAAAGTAATACTTATTATTTATGCGAACAATAATCGGCCCAAAAGAAGTTTATTGTTTGGCCAAATAATAAGCATTGCACACTTTTGTTTATTTTCTATTAATTATGCGATCAATGATCGGCCCAAAGGAATGTTATTGTTTGGCCAATTAATAGAAAATATATGCGGTAATAAATAGGTTGCGAAGTTTAAGTCTCCTTGTGTGCATTAAGTCGGTCCAAAGAAAGGCTTAATGTGTGACAGGAATTTTGACAATATTTGATTACTGCAATGAGAGTATCCCTTACAGTTAATTTTTCTATCCAAAAATTAAAAATTAATGTTGTGCTAGATATCTCAATATGGATTTTTTTCCATTAATTAACTAATGTTTACTGCATGTTTATTTGTTCTAATCTAGAAACTATGGCTTTAGCTACCAATGTTTCTGCATAAATTAGCAGTATTCCTATGCTGAATGGTTCAAACTTTAAAGTTTGGAAAGATACCGTGGAGATTGTCCTCGATTGTATGGATCTAGATACAGCTCTTCGAGAGGAGAAACCCACTTCCACTCCGGAAAATCTCAATGAGGTTAAATAGAGAAGTGGGAGAGATCCAATCGAATGAGCATTATGATCATGAAACGCTCAATTCCTGAGGCGTTTCGAGACTCAATTACTGAGGATAAAGATGCCAAACAGTTCCTAAAGGGTGTTGAAAAATTCTTTACTAAGAATGAAAAGGTAGAGGCAAGTAGTCTTTTGAGCAAACTTGTCTCCATGAGGTATAAAGATAAAGGGAACATAAGAAAGTACATTATGGAAATGTCTCATCTTGCTTCAAAATTGAAAGTACTAAAGTTAGAGTTGTCTGAAGATTTACTCGTGCATTTCATTTTGATTTCTCTTCCTGCACACTTTGGGCAATTCAAAGTGAGTTATAACACTCTGAAGGACACTTGGTCCTTAAATAAGCTTATGTCTCACTGTGTGCAAGAAGAAGAGAGGCTACAGCAAGATAAGACTGAAAGTGCTCACATGGCTTCATCTTCTCAGTACAAAAGAAAGCGTGATACTACTGCGGATGTGCCTTCTCAGCAGAAAAGACTAAGAAACAAGATCAAGTTTCAACTTGTTTCTTCTGTAAGAAGGTGGGACACATGAAGAAGGATTGTACCAAATATGCCACTTGGCGTGTAAAGAAAGGTATAATTCTTACTTTCGTTTGTTCTGAGGCTAGTTTAAGTTATGCACCTGTTGATACTTGGTGGGTAGATTCTGCTGCTACTACTCATGTAAGTGTCACTATGCAAGGTTGCCTGTGGAGCCGACCGCTAAGTGATGCTGAAAGATACATCTACGTGGCAGACGGCAATATAGTTGCGGTTGAAGCTATAGGAACCTTTAGATTATGTTCCACGAGTAAATTTTACTTGGATTTATTAGAGACATTTTATGTACCGTCATTTAGACGAAATTTGGTTTCTGTTTCTCGTTTGGACAAATTTGTTCATTCGGAGATAATAAAGTAAGTCTCTTTTACAATTCAAATAATATTTGCTCTGGTCATTTGGTGGATAATCTATATAGGCTTAACTTAAATTCCTATAATAATGAAATACTGCAAACGGGTGCAAAACAAAAACTAAATGAGAATTCGGCATCATTATGGCACAAACGCCTAGGCCACATCTCTAAACAGATAATTCAGAGGCTCGTGTCGGATGAAATTCTCGGACCCCTAAATTTTGCGTACTTTGAAGTCTGTATTGAGTGCATAAAGGGGAAAACAACAAACGAAAGAAAATTAGGTGCCGAGAGAGCTAAAGATGTCTTAGAACTGATACATACTGATATATGTGGCCCATTCTCTACTGTCTCTTGGAATGGACAACGATACTTTATTATGTTCATAGATGATTACTCTCATTATAGGTATCTATATTTAATTCATGAAAAGTCCCAAGCCTTGGATGTTTTCAAGTCTTTCAAAGTTGAAGTTAAACTTCCAACTTGGAAAGAAAATTAAAGCTGTCAAATCTGATCGTGGTGGTGAATACTACGGAAAATATGACGGTCAGGTGAGCAATGTCTCGGGCCTTTTGCTCTTTTCCTAGAGGAGTGTGGTATTGTTTCGCAATACACCATGCCAGGCAAACCTAGCATGAATGGTGTTGCAGAGCGAAGGAACCGAACTCTTAAGGACATGGTGAGAAGTATGATTAGTCATTCTTCCTTGCCTGAATCACTCTGGGGAGAAGCCTTAAAGACCGCAGTGTACATCCTTAATAGGGTGCCAAGCAAAGCAGTTAACAAAACCCCATATAAAATTTGGACTGGAAAAAGGCCCAGTATAAAGCATCTGCATATTTGGGGATGTCCAGCTGAGGCGCGACCTTATAGGCCGCATGAAAGAAAATCGGACTCAAGGACAATTAGTTGCTACTTTGTTGGTTACGCTAAACGCTCACGCGGGTACAAGTTTTACAATCCTGCATCAAGGTCTATTTTGAAATGGGAAATGTGAGATTTCTTGAGGATGTTGAGCTTGGGGGGAAGGGAAATATTAGGAATGTTGCTTTTGATGAGGATTCTGTAACTGACAATGATCAGGTCCTTGTGCTTATTATTGTTCAAAGATACAGTTATAGTACAAGAGTACAATGAGAATCCTCCTCAATCCCAACCCATACAGCAAGCTCAACAACCTCAAGAAATTTCATTAAGGAGATCCATCTGTGGTCTCAAACAGCTTCCCGTCAATGGTATCACAAGTTTCATCAAGTCATTACCTCATATGGTTTTGAGGTGAATATCATAGATGAGTGTGTATACCGCAAGTACAGTGGGAGTAAATATATCCTTTTGGTCTTATATGTTGATGACATTCTACTTGCCAGCAACGATATAGGTTTGTTGCATGAAACTAAGAAATTTCTATCGAACAAATTCGAAATGAAAGATCTTGGTGATGCCTCTTTTGTATTAGGAATCGAGATACTAAGAAATCGTTCTCAAGGTATTCTTGGATTATCACAAAAGAACTATATCGAAAAGATATTAAGTAGATATGGCATGGAAAATTGTAGACCAATAGACACACCCGTAGCTAAAGGAGACAAGTTCAGTCTCAAACAATGCCCTAAAAGTGATCTTGAGAGGACAGCAATGCATGATAAACCTTATGCATCAGCACTAGGGAGTTTAATGTATGCTCAAAGTTTACATACGTCCCAATATATCATTTATAGTGGGAGTGTTGAGTAGATACTTGAGCAATCCGGATATGGATCATTGGATAGCTGTTAAACGCGTAATGCATTATCTAAAGAGAACAAAGGATTACATGCTTATTTATCGGAGATCAGAAAATTTGGAGATCATTAGGTACTCTGATTCCGATTTTATGGCATATGGTTGCAAAACTTTGTCATTGAACTTCATATAGTAGATGACATTGAAAGGCCATTAAAGATATTTTATGACAATAAATCAGCAGTATTATACTCCAACAACAATAAGAGCTTGACAAAATCGAAGCATACAGACATCAAGTTCTTAGTTGTCAAGGAGAAAGTTTAAGAAAAACAGATTTTCATAGGACATATAGGAACAGAATATATGCTAGCAGACTCAATAACCAAGGGATTGACCCCTAAAGTCTTTCATGAGCACACTATTCGGATGGGTGTCAATATTTGTGATGCCTTGGTTTAGTGGGAGTTTATTTTATGCTATATGTCCTATGACAGATATTGAGTTATTTTTCTGCAGAATTAAGTTGATGGTTTATTTCATGTTATGTGAAATGTTCATTTTGCAATATTTGTATTGTGTTTGATCTCAATAAAGTTGGACCAATTGGAAGTAGACATGCATGAGATCACTTGGCATGTAATTTCCATATTACTCATCCAAATTTGATCTATGTCGTTAAGTATATTAGGATGGTGATTAGCGTGGTTTAGTCACGGCATTTAATGTGATAAAAGCTGCGATGGTTCCATATCTAATGTATGAGACGGACCAGATTGTTAAAGTAATGAAAGAAATAGCATTCAGATGCGCGCATAAAGTTTATAAAATGTGATTATGTCAAGAAAGAATATATGTATAGTCCAAGTGGAAGATTGTTAGGAAATTATTTAATTTCCTAACATATTTGTGGGCAATACATATATCAATTATAATCACAAATGATGCTATTTTAAATTAAATGACTTATATAATGATGATCTCATTTATTGTTATAAATGCTAATTGAATAAGTCATTATTACTTTTGATTTGGAATTAAATGAGAATAAAATCGGATATTATCTTTTGTTCCTTAGATAATTATCTTTTTGGATTTTAGATATGTTATCTTTTGGGCTTTAGATACTATTTTATTTGGGTTTTAGGGTTTAATGGGTGTCATGCTCAAATATAAATAGACCTTCAGGGTTTCGGTCCCAATATACCAAAGTCGCCTTTGTTGCTCTTTCCCCATCAAAAGAGTTACAGTTCAGCCACCTAGGAATACAGAAGGCTTTGGTTGAGGAAGATCGAAAGAACCACAAGATCCAAACTCTTCCAATCATAATTTTAAATTATCATCTAACGACTTTTAATTATAAATTTTTCCTAAAATTAAGTGTACATAAATTTTTACTATATATAAATATATAATAATTAATTTAGTGATTTATTTTTATATATATAGTATTTTTATTTAAAAAATTCTTTTAAAATGAGAAGAATTATAAAATGTAAAGTAAGTAATTAATTACGGGTAAATTTATAATTTTTATCATATATGCATCAAATTATCTTAATTTAAAAATAATTCATTTTTACTTTTTCATTTATCTAATTTTTGAGGATATGGATTTGTATTACAATATTTTTTTAGGTGGGCTGTGGGTCCAGGCTATGTGGCTAAATCCAACAAAAAAATCCATCAAAACCCTTTTTCAACAAAAAAAAAACGGGTCATAAAATTGTAGGTAATTAGACCATTTCATATACCGGTTTACAATTATATTTAATGTTGGGTCAAATTTAACGATACCAATAACTTGTGTCCTGCAACAATTGACACCCTACATCAAGAATCTTTGTACATGATGCTTTAATAACCATATTATATTTTCCCCACCAAAGACATTCCCATCTATGCATCATAGGTTATTAGTGCTGCCAGTAATTAAATCTAATTTAATCTACTATCGATATAAAAAACGAACATCATTCAATCAACTTCGTGTGTCAGTGTGAGCGTGTGTATAACATTTTTTATAATATAACAATACGATCCTATAATCCGACGAAGGTGTTGAGAAATAAAATCTATATTTCAAGCCAAGCATTTTCTTTTAGTCCATTTATGACTATCAGCGTTATATTATATTTCTAACGTATGTCTTAATCAGTAGAGCAACCTTGTTCTTGAGATATTATATTATAGGAAAGTTTTCAAATGATCCAGTCACCTTTATTGGTTCACCAAAGATCCAGGTACGGTAAGGTAACAGGTTTTAAATTTGTCTTGTAGCACGCTGTGTAATATCGTTAATATCCCTGAAATAAAGTGAAAAGTCACCATAGGAGCAGTACTGTGTGATCAGCTTAAAGGAAAAAAATAGCCAAGTTGCATTTGAGCCAGCTGCTTAATGATTTGGCGTTGTTGGGCCTTATATGAATTTTTTTTGTTCAGTGAGGCAATGGGCCTAACATGTGCAACATTTAAGGAATCAGCGCTGACATAAAATTTGAGAATGTTTTGTTTAGTGTGGGCCTTTAAGAAGTCTTTGTTGGCACTGTTGTAGTAATAATGGGTTTAGTGATATAGTTAGGGAAAGTAAGTGAAGCCCGTTATAGATATGACACATGGAGGGTTGGTGGAAAAAGTTGAAATTGTGTTATAGGTATGTAATTCAAAATGTGGTCGTTTTGAAAACCCGAAGTTTCGAAGGTGATGTTGCTGGCCTCACCCCCCAGCGTCTCTCAGTTGCATTTATGTCTTACTTGACACTGGCTCCCAGAACGTTTGTGACGTCTATGTCGGCGGCTATCGGTGTCGCATGCAGCTATTGGCGGCTCCAACAGATTGCTTTCTTCTGACGGCGTGATCCCCCGTTTGTTAGTGAAGGTCGTCATTCGCTGCGGCCGAGTGAAAGTGGGCGAGGTAGGTCGTCAGCGTCGGAGGGTCAGTCGCTCCCTTCCTGCGGTCGATTTCCTGCCAACGACATTCGAGAAATCCAACAAGGCATCGTTTGGGTGTTGGTTGTTGCTATCTTGTGGCCTCCACTGTCAGTTCAATAGGTCATATACTCCGGCCGTCAGGTGGTTCCGATCCAAGTGAGGGTCCTATGTGAAAGTCTTTGTTACTTAGTACCGATTGTCAATTCTGTGTCTTGAATTGGTGGGTGAATGTTTAATTTGTCGAAGGTGTAATGACATGTCGTAGTTGAATTGGGTAATTTTTGTTGTGGTTGAACAGTAGCATAAATGAAGGTGTTGTTGAAAATTGTAAAGATCTGATTTTGTTTCCATGAAATAAAATAGTGAAACAACCATCAATACTTAAATCTTACAAAGCCCAATCAATCTCTATGCTTGTCAAAAAAAACAAAGGCCCATGCCTTAGTCCAAAAAAAATCCCTGACTACTGCGGCTCTACTTGTTAGCCGAGCGCACAGTTGCGGCTACATATATTCACAACACATACGATATCTGCCCTCTATGTCAATATCCCAATTGCTTTTCAGGTCAAGCTTTGAACAGGTATAAGGAACAAAATAGACTTTTCTACTACGATTCTAGCGCGTAATAATTACAACAAATCCAAACTGTTAAGATTTTTAACTATTTATCTCTACGGTACTGCAGGCTGGATCTTTGGTGAACCAATAAAGGTGACTGGATCATTTGAAAACTTTCCTATATTATATTATATCAGAAAAATTGATAATATTACAAACTGCAAATTAAAAAGTGAATTTCCTGCTGTACATGCTCCCACTGCCAATTGTTATTTATTGTCTTCTGTTCTCTATCAACTACCAATAGCCTTTTATATATATATAAAAAGAGGACGAGGAAAGAAAGAAAAGAAAAAAAGTTTCGCCAGTGATCCTAAATTTGTACAAGGCAACCTACATACAAGTTGAATAAGAATCAGAAAGTGAAATGGATTCTCTCAATCCAAAAATTCAGTTATACTACTGATTGACCCAAGTGATAACCAATCAATGGTAAAATCAACATGGATTTTTCAATTGAGAGGATTTAGCAAAGGAAACCAAACTACAAGAGAAAAGGCTCACTTACATTCAACTCCCTTCAACTCCTTCCTTTGGAGTGATGATCCAAGAGTGACTCTATTTTCAACTGGAACATGGGTGACTACATTTGATTGCAAAGCTCTACAAAATCCCTTTCTCTAGCATATATAACTTTACATTTTTGGGTCGCAAAATAATAATAATAATAATAATAATAATACTCCCTCGAAAAGAGAAAAGACCAAGCAATGGCAAGAATTTCGAAGGAGCTAAGAACTTGCTTTAAAGAAACTCCAACTCCAGAATTTTGATACCTCCATACTCTCTAGAGATTTGCCACACTTTTCATTCTTGGTATCTGATCCCCATTTCTGTGTGTATGCATCGCAGACATGTATATACACAAGATTTTATATGATAAACCGTGCCCTTCATAGTACGGTTCAGCCCATCATTTGTCTCAGCGAAGGCATAGACTTAACCAACAAGCAATGCTTAACAGGCTAGATGATCTTGCAACTGCCTGGATGCTTCACCGAGCTATTGCCTCCATAGCAGGTCGAACCAATTGCAGTAAACCTTCTATATCCTGAAAGCTAAAGTCAAGAGCCTTCTTGATGGATGACAAACCCTCTGCATACTTACCCTCACTTACCCTCACCAAGGTTTGAATTAGCAGCTGCAAAAGCACTCCGTGATCTCCTTGAGGCTTCCATAGCAGAATTCATATCCTGAACCTGAAACATGACAAGTCACTTATATTCACATCCTATTGGATCCACCTGATCAAACAAGATGTTTAATTGGAAAAAAATAAAATAAAAAATATTCAAAGACAAGTATGAATGTAAAATTGTAAATTAAGTAATGGCCTAGGAAAGAGAAGGTATTTTTATTTATTCATACTACCTGAATTGTGGAACAATGTACCCATTTAGAACTATCTTAACCCTGTTTCCTTGATATTCTAATTCCCTTTGTTTTGGTGTTTCAATCCTTCAACTCATTCAGATTAAAGACCTTGGATGTTTTATACTTGAACAACTCTTTCGTTGCTATGTATTATTTAAACTAGGATCTTACTACTATTCACAAGTTTTTAAATTCTCCTTGATCTGAATCCAAGAGAAAGGTCCCAAAAATGTATTTTTTTGGCTAAGTTGTGCACCATATGTTCATAACTTACTGTAATTTAATTTGCTGCATTTGTTAGTATCTTACTAAATATAATAATCTAGGTTCCAATCCTAGTAACATATAAACTCCCTAGGTCAACATAAATAACAGTAAATTCAACATTATTATCGCAACAGTAATAAATCTATCACATTAATAAACACGAGAAAACTGTAAAGGACAAGTGGCAAAATAAATAGCACTATTATCACTGATTACTAATGGCATCACAATATAGTAAATTCAACATGAACCTATCATAAGTCAATTGATCATCAAACAAATTGAAGTAAATGCTTATAAACAAGCATACTGTTGAAATCTTAAGCCCCTTACGAGGATCTGCATTATAAAGAAAATACCGAAATCAGAGATTGTAATTCCAATTTTCCTCAAAATCGAATCTATCGACCATTCAAATTCAATCATCATGATCGCAGATAAATCAGCAACACGTCCATAACTAAAATACAAAAGAAAAAAAACTGATGTGAAGTTGGAAATTTGATTGCACTTTATTAATTTGAGTTTGAACCCTATCTAAACAATTCTTTTGCACATATAATCGGACAGAAGTACTACAAAGAGCACGTCGATCTACACATCTAAACCACTCTACATGATATAGCCGAATAACCGACTCTGAAAGAAGAAAATCAGAAACGAAGCAACGTTTTCAATTGGCCACAATGAAGTCACTGCCGAAGGAGTCAATGACCAGATCGGGAGAGTCCGCGGCAGGACTGACGGGAACGAACATAACGGACTTGGCGGCCATGAGCTTCTTCCGCTGCGGACAGCGAGGTCCATAGATCCTGGCAACAAAGAACGGAAAACCGTCAAAGGAAGCGGCAGCGTTGGCCTGAGGCTGAGCGGCGGCGGTGTCCTGCGGCGCATGCAACGGGGAGGAAGGAGGAGAAGTGCGACGGAGAGGGATCTGGCAGATGGAGCCGATCCGGTGAGATCTGGCGCTGATGATGCGCGAATCGCGGATTCGAGCTAGGGCACCCGGTTTTAGGTACTTGTGGAAGTTGTGGTGGTGTTGAGGGATGGTTGTTCTAACCCTTCGGTTCATGGCAACGGCTGAGAGAGAGAGAGAGAGAGAGAGAGAGAGAGACACCAAAAAACTGCCAAGGGTTAACTACCAACAAAATATATATTTTCAAAAAATGCCATAAAGATTAATTTTTGGTGTGATTTTTTACAAACATAATTAGAAAAAGAGATATTATTATTCTTAAAATTTGGTAATTTTTTTTTAAGTATATTTTTTGCAATTTTTTAGAAGTATTATTAATTGTTAACAAAAAATTATATACTTAACGAAAATCACCAAATTTTAAGAATAATAATATCTCATTTTTTTAATTATACTTGTAAAAAATTGTATCAAAATTTAATTTCTAATGTATTTTTTGAAAAATACATATTTAATGTTAGATAATCTTGCAAAAAAAACTAACATTAAATATGTATTTCTCGAAAAATACGTTAAATATTGAATTTTGATACTATTTTTTGCAAACATGATTAGAAAAATGAGATATTATTATTCTTAAAATTTAGTGATTTTTTGTTAAATATATATTGCTTTGTGATTTTTTAAAAGTATTATTAGTTGTTAACAAAAAAATTATAAAAAAATATATACTTAACGAAAAATTATCAAATTTTAAGTATAATAATATCTTATTTTTATAATCATACTTACAAAAAATTGCATCTAAATTCAATATCTAAGATATTTTTTGAAAATATATATTTACTGTTGGGTATTTTGGTTGTGTTTTTAAATTATGTGAAGCCATTTTTGTCGATATTAAAATTCGAGTATATATTTGTTCGCGTCTAAATAATTCCGGGATATTTTTTGTGGTTAACCCTAAATCCAATTCTTATATACATTGATTTGGGAGTGTACCAAAAATGTCAAAAGGACCATCTGGAATGTAGAGACTAGAGAGTAGACACTATTGTTGACAAAAGCATGGCTTAATATGATTTAGACCTATTGTAATATGGACGTTATAGTTTTAAATGCATTTTTATTTCAACTCTATCTTGGAAAACTAAATTTAACTGTCATCAAGGTTACAACCCACAAATAATAAAGATACACAATAATCGTTTAGTATAATGAATAATTTCCAGATAGAGTACAATGTACATTAAAACGAAAAAGAACCTTGGAATGCAGATCAAATATCTAAGTATTGGAGGGATAAAAAATATACCAGCAACAGATAATTGTGTAATGTCAATAGGACCAACACAAATCCATTTTGCAGTTTCAGTACCGAAAGCAACCGGAAGAGACTGTGCATATTAGATTGCCAATAGAGAAGGTAAGAGCATCAACTTGAGTGTTAGTGAATTTGCAAGACCAAAATTTCTGAAAAAAATTGAAATCTCATGTTACAGTAATGGAAAGGAAGAGGGTAACAGAATTGACCTGAAGCCCAAGAGCTCTATCCCCTTCAACACTCTTGAAGTCGTTGACGATGGCAATGCCCAACTAGAGTGTAACAGACCAAAGATATTAGCAACAAATGTATTGCACCCTCTTAACATCACATCATGACACTATGCTAAGTAATATTGTATTTTAACGACATACTCCAGCAATGCTGTATAGCAATGTCAGGACAATAATGTCTGATGTGAGTGTCCCAAACAAAGCCTGACCAGCCCACCTGCAGCAATAAAATTATTAAGAACTTGTCAAAGACAGTTCAATCATAGAAATGATGCTTTAGAAACAAATCAAACATGATCAAATCATGAATCAAGATCAGCAGATAGACAAAACAAAGCCAATGAATTAACTAAATCAGGTTATCAGTTAAAACTATAAAAACTCATAATCTACAAATATTATATAAGCAAAATGTACTCTACCATGGTAAACTGATTTCGTTTTAACTAAATTGTAAGTAAAACTTAGCCAAAGGACAATAAAAGTAAAAAAAAAAAAAAAGAAAAAATAATATGACACATTAACAATAATGGAAAAGAGAATGAGAAGAATTTAACAGAATATATGTATGACAGAAGTGATCCGCCCATGGCAAGGTAAAAAACTATGGGGAAGTCATGTCCTGCCTATAACAGAAATATTTTAGCAACTACCCTACAGGAAATTGATGCTATATAAGGGTATGTCTGGAATCAGGGTAAAAACGATATGATTTTTATGAATGAGCTCCATGTGTGTAATTATACACATCAAACTGGAAAATTTTTAATCAGATGGATCTCGAGACTAAGCGGTACCTACCCATACGTCTAATAGACTGAAGTGACAGGTTTTGTAAGTTGAAGGCGAATCTTCCATTTATTCTGCACAGCATAAATAGAAAGAATAAGTACAAAACCAAAGTTGTCTCATCATTTCATAATCTTAACTAACAAGTACACGTAAACAAAGCAATAAATTTTCAGCCGCCAAAAACTTTCGGGTTACTACTTTATAAACAGATTCAAACTTAATTTGTTTTCAACATGTTCAACTACATTTCAAGAATGTATACACGAGGCTCCCATCAGACTGCGCCCTAATTTACAAGGTTGTGCATTGTAGTTCACCCTCCGCATGAGGAGAGAGTTTACAAAAGTAGAAACAAGTTTCAAATAGCATCAAGACTGTTAAGAAACATATATATACGCGTCGTGTTGTGGTCAGATTTGGAATATAAGAACAGCATGAAGAATTAGAAATTCTGTGTAGAACAATTACACTTGCTTGTCATTCATTCTTGAACTCCTACTTCTCAATTTTAAATAAGTGAAGAAAATAAGTGTGAATGAAATTGTGGTGCTAATCAAGCTTTATTTATTAAATCTAATTGAGATCATTTTGTGCATTCATAATGAAAATTGAAACCCAAATTTGTAACCATCACAAGTCAACAAAAAACACAGAGTTGATTAACTCACTGATTCTTGAGCAGCTCCTTTAATACCAAGAAGCTGATTGATGCTTGAACCGTCTTTCGAAGGAGCCTTATCCGGTGCCTGAGACTTAACTGCTCAATCCCAACACCCCAACAAAGAAAGAAAAACATGACCAATTGAAAAAAGAAGATCAAAATGGTAACTCAAGAAAGCACAAATTACCATTATTTGTATCGGTTTCTGTTGCTCTAATAGTTAACCTCCTCCCTGAAATCAATTTTCACACAAAAACAACAAAACCATTAGACCCCATGAAGCCACAAGCACCAAAAAAGCCTAAAAATAACAAAATTGAGTGTCATTTGATTCATGAAAAACTAAACCTAAGCAAATTAGTGCATGTTACATAAGAACACTAAAAATGGCACTTTGCAAAACCCAATGTTGTAGTCTTTCAACAACCAAGAAAACCAGAAAGTGCTGTGGTGAGTCAACCTACTAGTGAATGAGAAAGGAAGTGAAGGCACCCTTGTTCTTGTGCTTGAGATTGTTGTTGTTCTTGGTGGAACTGAAACCACGTTGAGAGAAAGCAAAGCCATTATTTTAGGAAGATAGGAGCTTGTAATTCTGAAACTGAGGAAGTAGCTTCAAAGGTTCCACCCCCAGAACACTTTAGAATTAGATTACTGGGGGTGTTCTAATGCTGTAAGTGATAAAGGTTTTTTTTTTCTTTATTTATTTATTTTAGGTACATTAAATTAAACAAAGCTTTTAATGAAAGGGTAAGGTACTTTCAAGTGTACGAGATTTGTGGTGTTCATGATTACGTGGTATTATTTATTGGGTTAGACTACGGTGCTGAAGCAAATTTTTTTCAGCACCTGCTGAAAGGAAGTTATCTCGACACGTGTTATAGTTGTTGGTGCAGTAGTAGACATAGACTGAAAAATAGCAGTGGTGGCAGAAATTTGAATGGATTAATTATGGTATGGAATCCCATAATATGAAAGCATTAAGAAGTTATTATTTATTAATGTGACACATGTTTTTGTTGGTTTTTGTTGTTATTGGGTATGGGCTGTTTGGTTTTTGATGGAATTGGGTTGGGAATACAAAGTTTGGTCAGAAAATAAATATGGGCCACATAATATGATAAGAATAATAATAGAAACAAAAACAAAAATCGAAGAATAATTGTAATAATAAATTCAAAATAAAATAGTTAGGGTAGTATGTAAGAACAAGCTATTTATCTCTTTTGGTCAATTGGGCCTTCGATTTTGTGTGTGTAAAAGCTATTGAGTTTATTTTTTAGTGTGTCAGAAAAATGTTTAATAATAAAATAAAGGTATTAAAAAAAATTTAGAAGTTATAATTTATATATATTTTTATTTTTTACTTAAAAATAATATTTTTAACATAATAAATAAATAAATAATTACTTTTATATCATTTATACCCAAATACAGATATACAATTGCTAAATAAAAAATATTTTTACATGAGATATCTAAACATAAAATTACTTCTACTTTTTTTAAAAATCTTTTAAAAAAATATTATATTTTTGTAGAAGCTCACCCAAACAATTGTCAAAAAAATCAGTTCAGATCAAATAAAAATTTAGAAATCAGTTCATAACCAAATAAAAAATTAGAACCAAATAATTAGAAACAAGAACAAATAACCATAACCAAAACCCTAACCAAAAAATCAGAACCAGGAACATATAATCATAACCAAAAAGTAGATTAAAAAAAAAACCAGTTCAGAACCAAATAAAATTCAGTTCAGCATTATTTAAAAATTTTAATTTATTTAATTTAAAATTAAAATTTATTAAACTTGAAAAATTAAATATCTAAATAAATATTATTTTTTCAGAAAAATAAAAGTTATTAATTTCCTTTAATGCATAGAACAAAATTTTAAAACAAAATAACATGGGTTTTGAACACTATAGAACAGTAAGAAGCACCTTTTCCCTTTGTACCCTAAATCTTTAACTTCGGACATGTCTTCTCTTTTTTTTTTAAATATTATAACTATTATTATTGTTATTATCTATTTTCTTGGGTTTTATATTTTAATTGTTTATTATTACCGTAACAGTATTTTCACTATCCAATTTCATTTGTATGCCCAAAAAAATTTTTCATGGTCCAAAACGTTAAACAAAAAACGGATTTCAATGTCAAATATTATGTTCACGCGTTTTTGCCTTCAATAAGGTAACCTCCAATACTTGCTGGGTCCTCAAAAATAGGCCCCATTATTTAACTCCCATCGTTTACATGACATTATTATCATTTAACTAAATTTTGGGCAAACATCATCAACTGATCACCATCAGCTTTGGTGCATCAAATGTCGGCACTTTGGAGGCAACAAAAGCACGTGTCCTCCACTTCAAAGTGCCACATACTTTCAGCACCAGAAGAAAAAAAACCTTTTCAGCACCCTAGCAACGGCCAAAGCGCAACATCTACAAAACCTTTACCAACATCAACAAAACCTTTCCCAACGAACAAATACTTTAGTTAAGAATTAGGCCTAATTTCTCTTTGCAGTGAAAAAATTGCCAAACAAACTTTTCCCAAAAAACAATGTTAACACACCTAGAGTCTCTCACCCTTAGGCCTCCGTGTTTTCTCAGAGCCACAACTTAGTCCAATTCACAAGGGTTAGTTCCCACGTCATCGAATCAATTTTTTTCACAAACATAAGACGGAAAGAAGGCTACTTGCATATTATACAATGAAATGGAAGTCAACACCGACTTAACCAAACATAACCTTGCATTGTTAAGCATCCTACCTTTCCAGCTAACTAACCTCCCTTGAACCTTGTCAATACACATGATTTTTTGATTTACCAAACACAAAATGAGGAGTTTGAGCTTTTAAAAAGCACAAGCACATCTTCAAAAAGCTTTACCAAACCAAGCATAAATGTGTGGGCTGGAATGCGATGGGCATGGATGATGGGTTGGATTTGATGCTGGCCTTGCAATTTTATGCTAGAGAGAATAAATAAAAGGACCCCGAGCTTGGAAATAAAAAAATAAAAAAAAGTTTCATGACCAAAAAAAGAAAAATTTGAAAACTATTAATATTATTAAATATTAACTCTTTTTTAAAAATTTTATTTTTCACACAACCACCACTCCTTTTTTTGAGCATGCTACAAAAATACTACAAATCCACAATCCACATTCAAAAGATATCAACTTCATCACAATAAAAATTACAAAAAAATCTATGATCTAATTCAGTTATTCTATAAAAAATGCAAAAAATCATCACATGGTCAAAAGAGCTAATTAATCGAGCAAAACTAACTTGTGTTTGTCTAGTCTAACTAATCTGTTTAAACATGTGTCGAAATTTTAAATTTCATCTTTTGTATGCAATAATCTATTAGTCAAAAATAAATTTTTAAATAAAATTTTGATCTATAATAAATTATTTTTTTACCTATCAATCTGAAAAATATTATAAACAACTAAAACGAACTATTTTATTAATAGTAGAATATTATAATAATAAACACAGTAAATATTACATTTCTCCCATGAACAACAACCCCACAAGTCATACGTACATTTCTTGGCTGTTATTGCTTACTCAGTCTCAATCTTTTTCTACACAGTACGTATTGATGGAAAGTCATTAACAAATCCTGTTCATTATTTATAAAGATTGATAATTGAGAATTTAACAACTCTATAAGTCTATTTAATATATAATACTTATGCAGTTCAGTCCCCGAAGCAAAGAACAGTATTCCCTCCAATTTAGCATCATCCGTGGTAACGACAGGTGGCAGGCAAAGAACAGTGTTTCCTCCAGTATGCCTTGAAGCGGGAATTTTTCCGCGCAAATCCATCTCAAATTCAAATTCCCTCTCTTCCCTTTTACTTTTGGTGATTGAACATTAAGAAGCAACAAAAGCAAAGAAAACAAAACTTCAGGGATCTTCATCATCGCGAAGATCATCTTTTATGAGGGAGATTTGCTACTTGCAACTGAAGAAGAGGCTATTTTAGGACGAGATATCTCCACCATTTCAAATTCATTCCCTTTCTCCTCTTTACTCTCAAGTCTCACCAGATTTCAACTCCCCAAAACGTAGCTTCCACTTCAAAACAAACCCTAAACCCCTTGATACTCCAATTCTTGCTCCGCCATTTCACTCGGCACCTACAAGCTCAACATCTTGCTCCGCCCTTTATCTTCGTGTGACCTTGATTGGTGACTCTATTCATGCTATGTAGCCAAACATGGGTCAAGGAGAAGCTGTACCTATATCTCATTGTTGCATAAAAATCTAATATAGGATCTGTACTCTGAGACTCCTACGAAGAAATCTGACTTTGGAGATCACTGGAAGCTTGGAATCGAGGATGGTGCGAAGCCTCAGGTGTACAATGAAAAGCATGAGAAGCTGTTATCTGCTGTGGCTGGGGTGGGAGACGGTCGTGGTGGTTCATAGTGGTGCCACAGATTGTGTACATCCTGAGCGGCACAAACAGGGACGCGTGGAGTGGGTTCTCAATATAGGCCTTTGAGAATCTCTGGGGATTCGTTCGTCTCTCCCTTACATCTGCGGTTATGCTCTGGTATCAAAATTTAAATTAATTTATTTTTTGTTGTTTTGTTTTTTATTTTTATCGTTTGAAAAAAAACTCTCTTGGTGATCTGCTGCATGAAGCATATGAGAGACAACACTCATGTTTTGTATTAGTAGATCAGAGCCAAATTCTTTAAGAGGAGATAGTATTGTCTCTTCCTTAAGAAATTATGCTTTCTATATGTTAAGGAGATGCAAAAGGATTCGGATCTTCTGATGTTTTAAGTTGTGTTGCAATCTTTACCATTAAAAGATAAACATTCAATTTTAATGGCAAAAGTTGAAACATGACCAACAACATGGAAAGAGAATAGCATGAGAAGATCCAAATGCAGCAACAAAGAAAGGAAAGGAAACAATAATGTGTACTAGAGTGTTCTGAGTGTAGCACCTGTGATGCACGAACATGATAGTTGCAAAATCATTGAAAACTTTTGAAATGGTTATCTGGTCGTCTTTGACATTTGCTTGATTTCCATCATTTTGATTATTATTCCACCCACAAATTAGGACTAAAGAGGTGTCTCTTAGTGTTATTTTAATTATTACTCCAATGCATGTTGGCATGTGTGGTTTAGGATGAAAAAAATAAGATACTGTAATGGGGAAAATGGTAAACCCATAACCATTTATAAATTTTTTAACTGAAGGTTTGTTCTTTGCTTTGGAAATTAATGTACAATGTTGTTGTCAAAGTTGTCACCCCCTTTTCCAATTTGTTCTTTGTTATTTTTTTTTCGGTCTCATGTTAATGAATTTGAATTCTAAAACAATTTAGAGCATAGAAAACTTCATCTTTTATGAGCAGCAAGTGGAACATTGACTGTGCGACTTGAACTATTTGTAGTTGCCAAGACGAATAGAGATAGAGCTTCTTTGATTACTT
>NC_029773.3:81693152-81703291 GCF_000817695.3 Arachis duranensis | reverse complement strand
TGGTTTATTATTTTCTATTTGTGATTGACTGTTGTTTTTGTGATGCAGATATGGAACATGCAAAAGATGATTTTGATGTCAATGATTATGGTGAGGAGGATGAGAAAGAACAAGGAGAAGAGGAAGAAGATGGAGAGGAAAGAACAATTGAGGAAGACCAAAGTGGATGGAATAATGATGAGATGGAACAACTTGAGATACAAATGTCCCAAATCAGGTTAGATGCAAATGTCTGTCTATCCTATATTTGGGTTGAAATACCAATATAATTTTCTAACTTGCTTTAATGATTCTGTAGCTCATTATTTAATGTGAAATAGTTCATGTCAATTTACAGAGAGAGAAAGAGATGTATATGACAAGTTTGGCTACACCTATCAGAATAGAGAACAGAATAATGAATATATAGGTAAACTTTGATTTTTGCTATTATCTGAATTTGGTGGTTTATGGAAGGACTTAAAGCCAAGATCTATCTAATTGATTTCACCTCCAGGGATTCACCCTCGACTTAAAGCTAAGATCAAAGGTGTATTTGTACTGAAGTTTAATGACAAGACTATTTTATGTTGTATTATCTGGCAAGGGTTTACACTATTGACACAATCTTAAAGGTGACTTTTCTATCTTTATTCTTTAATCTCTGATTCATTTTTAAATCTGTCTATAGGATTTGACTGAGAAATAAGGAAGAAGAAAAGGGTAGAACTAAAAATCTATAACAATAACGATTAATTATTAGTCACACTTTGAGCTTAGAAGAGATGCATTTTCCAAGTAATTGATAGATTGGATAGTTTCTTCTATCCATAGGTTGGTCCATGTGATAGTGTCAATGCTGTCGAATTTGGAAAAGTTACAACCAAAGACAAATGTGATGGCAAAGCTAAATGAGTTTGATATGTTCAGTAGATTAGATAAACATTAAGAGCATTCTTGGGTTTCAATTTCAGTCGGATATACTTTTCATGCTCTGAATATAATGTGAATTAGACAAGTTAAAGCATGTTAATATTTTCTTTTCCTAACTGTTGAACTGTTAAAAAAAAATGTGGCAGATTACATAACCATTTTTTTTCATATCTGGAGACTTACGTGGCATCAAGTAGCTCATTGGACTTCAATCAATTCCATTAATCTGTTAATCCTTTTAAATACTAATTGTATTTCTTGGTTATCTTTAGATGAAAATATAATTGGAGATGAACTGTATTCAATCATCCTTATGCTTTGTGCCGTTATTATGCTTTAGAAGAGGTGGATCTCTGCTCAGATAATTTATCTGTATACTTTGTCCCAAGTGTCATAATATCATCCATTTTTTTCCTTTCATAAATCTTAAATAAGAAGAGACAAAGAAACAATAGATCTGTTTCTCTTGGTTTTACTAAAAGCAATTAGGAAAAAAATTTTTACTTATGTTAATGAATGTTTTTGCATTCTTTAGAGTGAGTCGACCTTATGGAAGTTGAAAATGAGGCTTCAGAAAATCAAAGGAAGAACCTCAGGTGGCAATGAAAACCATAACAACAAAAGCAAGTATAATGCATAAAAAAAGGGGTAAATAAATGAAAATTTTATTTATTAAGAGATAGTATATAGAATTAATCAGGTATAAGCTCTTTTGGTTGAATTTTATATAATGATAGAACTATTCAATTTTTTATGATAATTTTTGCTGCATTCTTCAAGGAAAATCAATTGGGTGTTCATTATTTGAATGCAAATTAAGATTTCAAAGATCAATGATTTGCTTATACATTTCTAGAATAATTTAGTAAAAATTAAATATGCTCTTTTGCAGCAAAATATAGGCTCTTATTTTATTTTACTTTACTTTTTATTCTGTAGCTTAATCAGCACTTTATTGCTGAGGCTACAAATGTGAATGCTAAATGTGCATAGTTCATCATTTTTGTCATGCATAACACTTCTAAATATGGGTGGCACTCTTGCATGTGTTTTAGCATTCAACTCATTTGTACTACCTCATAATTGATTTAACAAATATTCTCTTACTTGATGAACCCAACTATTTTCTTGCTTGATGAACCAACCAATCACGTTGGTAATCCTACCCTCCCTTATGAAAAGCCTTTTTTTTGTTTAGTTGCTGTTTTATTTGATGGATTTTTCTATTGGCTCACCTATAATTTTGACTTAAAAGATACGTGGATCAATTATTAGGAAATCAAAGTTGAAATTGACCTCAAAGACCACAAGGTTCATTTATATTGCCTATTTGATCTTTATCTTATGTGGTTGATGTTCTGATGGATGGGTTATTCTTATAAAATAGTTGAACTTGAAATATTGTAATCTAAGTTTAATTTTCTTTCAATGATTGATGTGGTTATGCTCTTAGTTGAACTATATTGTTATAAAATTAGTTTGCTATGGTGTTATTAGATTTCATTTGGTTGCTAAAGCTCATTGTTTTGTTTTACTGAAACATTAGATCAGAACTTTCACATTTAAGTATTTAACCGGCCAAGAAAGCTAACCAAATGAGCAGAATAATGATCACAACTTTCACATTTAAGCATTCTCTAACTCATGATTGACAATAATAATGTTTTCATGTTCTTTTGAATATATTTTTTTTCAAGCTTTTCAATATTAATTTTTTGGATGAAATTGTCCTTTTTCATTCCTTCTTTGTGTTTATGTTCATTTGAAGCATTAAAAGATTCAGTAGCAGTGTAGTGTGACTAATTGTAGAGCTAAGATGTGATTTTTTTATTAATATTTTTAATTAAGGCCGATATCATAAGAATAGTTATTATTTGAAGCTTTTAAGATTTTTCAAAAAGGATGCACATAAATGGAAGCTTTTTAGATCCTTTATGCATACAATTTTATTAATAACATGATCGGGGTCATGAACTATGTGTTAAAGTAATTGTAGAGATTTTTTTTTAATTTTGCTATAAAATACAAATTATTTGTTAAAGTAATAGAAATTTAAGTAATTATAATAATTTATTAGGTTTATAATTAAAAATATATATTTTAAAATATAGAATTTTATCTTTAGTTGGCCAAATCTATAAAGAAGTAGGAATAGTTAGCATTTTATTTATAAGTTCTAGCATTTATTTTCTATTGTAATTCATTAGACATATTAGTCGGATGAGTTTAGTTGCAAGTCATACTATCTTTACATCAATGGATATTTTTTGTCAATTTTAAAGACTTTAGGAAATGTTACAATAGACTCAGAGTCAAAGTTGATAGGAGGGATTAATTCGATAGTTCACGTAGATTCTTGATTGATCTGTTTTTTTCATGTTAGACCAAGAAAAAATTTTTATTTAAGTAACATGATTGTTTACAAATTGCAAATATGAACTATTGGTTATTTTCAGGACTAAATTTATTGATACAAAGTTATTATTTAACTAAATCTTTTTAAAGTTAGGACCTTAAGTGATCGTCACAAATTTTTTTGTGAATTATGTACATGAACCAATTCTTTGATATACTCTAATTAATGAAATCATTATTTTATTACTTTTTTTAATCTTTGAAGTCTATATTACTATTACTTTAATTGATATCCACATCATGAAAGAACATACCACTAAACCCAGTTTAATTCAATCTAACCATGGTTGTTTTTTCTAATTTTGATTATTTTATATAAGAGAGGTTGGTGAAAAATACTTTACTTTTCAAAATTATCAGAACTCAACAAAGATGTTTATAAGGTACAAATATCATTATATAATTTTGTCTTTGAATGAATAATTCTTAGTTCTTTGGTTTCATTTAGTGATTTTATAAAAGAATTTAGGACAAATGTTTAATTCTAATTATCTCACTAAATTTTTAAGATTTTATTATTTTTGTTTTAACAGTGTTTACCATAGATGTATTCTTATTAAATTGTGGGTTTGTATTCTTATTAAGCTTCATGCTTTGCTGTTTATGACAACAAATGAGTCATAGAGTATAGTTGTGAGAAATTGTGTTCTTGAACTCCTAAAGTTATCGATATTTTTGAGAAAGCAAAAGAGTTTTTTGTTTCTAATTCATCACATTGCATGTATGAGTTTTATATGCTGATTTTAGATTATTGTCAAGTCATTTCTTTTTCTTTTTGATGTATTGATGAAAATTGTGAACAATTTAGAAGGAAAAACTTTAGAAGTATGATCTCTCTCAAGCATGAAAAATACCTGGGCGACTTAGCTGAAGGAAATGTAACACATGAGCATTTTTTTTTCAAAGAAGATGAAAAGTGAAAAAAAATTGTTACTCTAGATTGGCTTTCTCTACACTTTTTTTTTCTCAAGTTAATATTTGTTTAGTGCAAAGTTCATTAACAAAATATTTTTGCATATTATGAGTTAAATTCTAAATGTCATTACTTGATTCATGTAGTGAGTTTTATATACTAAAAAAAAGTTGTGTTATGAATAAGATTGTGCTTACATTGCTTACTTACTTTTATTTAATAGCATATTTTAAAATAATTCGTAGATTTTTAGTTTCCAGATTTGTAATTCTCATTTTCTCTATTGATTTGTTCGCTTATTTTAAAATTATCTGTATTGACTTTGACAATGTTTAGTATGATAGTGAAACTGTGAAAGTTATTAGCCAATTAAAGGATAGACATCTGAATTTAAGTTTTTTAAAAGTAAAGAAGGATATAGCAGATAAACAGACATATACATATTCATTTTTATGGAAATATATCAACAAATACAGGAAAGACAAATATTCCTGTACAAGAGCATTGTAATTTCTCTATATATCATAGTAAAGTAGATTTTTCAAAGGCTATAATTTCGGAGAAAGTCCAAGGAGAAATGTTCTTTTAATGTTGAAATGTTTAGCTGTTGCAGCATATGACACCAAAAGAAAATATACGAACAATACTACTAAAAATAGGTCTTTTAAACAAAAAAATGTAAATGGATAGATATATCTTTTTATTAGTAGCTATAATTTTTCTTACTTTTAATTTAAATTTATTCTCTAGATAATGTATTTGTTTGAGGTTATGGAAACACTTGATTTACTCTGGCCAAATTCAAATCCTATTTCAAAAACAACAATAATTGTCAATTTGATAATGAAGTAATTAAGGTTTTTTCTTTCCTTTTTCAATTTAATAAAGTTGTTTTTTGTTTTAAATATTCTGTGTATTATAGTTCTATTTAATTATTTAAATTTCATACAAGTTACTAATTACTCAATACTTCATGATACAAATATAAAAGAAAAAGTATTGTATATTTTCTATTTTAAAGTAAAAGTTTTTAATAACAGACATAACATGTTACTTCTGAATTGGTCATTTTTATTACTTTTATTATTATTGATACTTTTTTTTTGAATGTGTTAGTTTTTTCTATCTATATTTACAATTTATCTTCGTGTCTTCTTGAGTAAAACAAAAGAAAAATACAATTATGAAGTGAATATAAACTATATTTAAATTGTTAATTGGTGTGAAAAATAAAAGAGCACTATTAGTGTTTAGAAAAATAATATAATGTAATTTAATATAAATTACGTACTATGTTAATTTCTAATATTTGAGTTAAATAGCAGAAAATTTAGAACATCATTTATATTTTGATTGAATCACTTATAAATAACAACGTAACACAATATTTTATAGCATTTTTTTAATAGTTATCTTTTTTGCTTCCTTAAGAATTTTCATATACTTTTTCGAACAACATCAATGCTTTTTTATTTTTTATAACAAATAATATCCCAAATATATTTTATATTCACGTTATTATAGTCTTCATTTGTTTTCCCCGCGCATTGCGCGGGTATCTTGCTAGTTCTTTTTAACAACCTTTATACTAAATGCTAACGTGCATCACACAAATAATCTAACACAAATTTTCTTATACTAACAAAAATTTGCTGGCTCACAAACGACCCAGCTCAATAATCCAACTAAGTTAACCACATTATTTTTGTTAATTAAGCTCTCCCGCAAGTTAAAAAAAAAACTCACACAAAATGAAAATCACCAATGTTCTGAAATCGGTTCGAACCGGCCGGTCAAATCGGTCGAACCGTGAACCGGACACTGAAGCGGTTCGAACAATAAGGAAAACTGCAGAATTTGAAAACCGGCGTTGAACCGATTACCGGTCGGTCGAACCGAATCAGAATTCGGCCGATTTTTTAGCCGTGCAGCAAAACGCTGCCGTTTTACGTTTTGGGAACCCTAATTCCCTTTTTCCTTCGCACTTGCATCCAGCACTCCAGCGTCCCATAGACCAACACCCACCTCAGTTCAGAGAGAGTGAGACTGTGAGAGACATAGAGAACGCCTGAAGCCCTGAACGCACTCAGCTCCGTCGCGCCTTCAGCACCGTCGCGCCGTCAGCACCGTCGCGCCGTCAGCTCCGTGGCGCCGTTGGGTCCGTCGCGCCATCAGCTCCGTCGCACAGTCAGCAGCGTCGCGCTGTCAGCTCCGTCGCGCACTCAGCCACTTCGACCAGTCACCTCCGTTCGGGCCCTCAACCACTTCGACCAGTCACCTCCATCGAGCTCTGCCTCTGAGAGAAAGCAATAGAGTTTGGTTGAAGCATTGAAGCGGTGAAGCCTGAAGTCCTTCGAACTCTGAGAGAAAGCAATAGATTTTCAGGTAATTTTTAATTTAGTTATGAACATGATTTTGTGATGAAATCTGATACTGATTTTGATGAACTGAACTCTGAGTCTCTGAAACTGTTATGAACTGATATGTGAACTCTGATGAAACTATGAAATCTGATGAAACTGTGAACTCTGATTTTGTGACATGATTTTGTGAATTCTGATTTTGTGAAATCTCATTGTGTGAACTCTGATTTTGTGACATGATTTTGTCATTGTGAACTCTGATTTTGTATACTCTGATTTTGAGAGATGATTTTATGAACAAAGAATTTTTTGAACCTGAGATGTTGTTTGTATACTCTGATTTTGGATGTTGTTTGTTCATTTGTTGTGAACTTGAGAGTTGAGATTATTGGGTTGGATTGCTGGTAATATTTAGGTATGAATGAAAGTATCAACCAAGACCTACCTAGGAATAATAATGTTGAAAATAATTCTGCTTCGAATGAACGTTCTCTTCCTCCCGCGAGTAACGAAAATCAGTCACAAACTTCTAGTATTCGGGGAAAAACTGATCCTGCTTGGAGATACGTTACTTTACAAAATATAAATGGAAAACCGCATTACCAATGCTTATTTTGTCTGAGTACTTTTGAGGGCGGGGGAATTAATAGAATGAAAAAGCATTTGGCGAAGATAGGTGGAGACATTAAGAAGTGTTCTAAGGTCCCGTATGATGTAAAAAAACAAATGGAAGGTTTATTGAAAGAGATTCAAAAAAGTAAAACTAGTAAAAGGAAAGTAAATTTCAATAAAGAGGGTACCGATGAGTGTGAGGATGCAATTCATGAAGCAATAGCGCAAGAGGAACAACAAACTCCGAGTCAGTTACCAACTAAGGAGGTTGTTGGAGGCGATCCAAAAAAGAAAGCAAAAACCATTATTCCTCCTATGTTTGCACCAAGAACAACTCCGGGAAGTCAACCAAGTCTGAAAAGCGTGTTTCAAAACAAAGAGGTGCTTCATGAAATTGATAAGCAAGTGGCTAGATGGCTTTTGCATTGTAGGATTCCTTTCAATGCGGTTATGTCACCTTTTTTTCAAGATATGTTGGATGGTGTAGTTGGATTTGGGCCTGGTTATAAAGGTCCTTCTTATGACTCTTTGAGGGTTAACTTATTAGCCGATCTCAAAAGGGAGTGTCAAATGGTTGTTGATAGCTATAGGTCTGCTTGGAAAAAAACTAGATGTACTCTCATGGCTGATGGTTAGACAGATCAAAGGCAAAGAACGTTGATTAATTTTTTGGTTTATTGTTCGAAAGGGTTGTGCTTTGTGAAATCTGTAGATGCCTCAAGTATGGTTAAAAATGCTTCAAGCTTGTGCGACTTGTTTTCAGAGGTGATTGAATGGATTGGACCTGATAATGTTATTCATGTAGTGACCGATAATGTTGCGAATTATGTTGCTGCTGGTAGGCTTATTAATAAGAAATTTGAAAATATTCACTGGTCACCTTGTGCTGCTCATTGCTTGAATCTTATTCTAAAAGATATAAGCAGCATGCCACATATTTCTAGCCTTGCAACACGTGCTTCGAAGATTACCGTGTTTGTATATAATCATACGGTATTCTTGTCCTGGCTAAGACAAAAAACTTATTGGAGGGAGATTGTTCGTCCAGGTGCAACTCGTTTTGCCACTATCTTCCTCACATTGATGAGTATCTTTAAGCACAAATTGGAATTACAACAATTGGTTGTTGATACACACTTTACCGGACACAAATTAGGAAGGAGTGCTAATGGTAGAGCTGTGAGTGCAATTATCCTAGACAATAAATTTTGGGATGATTGTTTTACTGTATGCCAAATTGTGAGTCCGTTGATTAAATTGCTGAGGTTTGTAGATGCCGATGATAAACCATCATTGGGAATTGTTTATGAAGGTATGCTGAGGTCAGAAAATGGAATCAAAGAAATGTTCAAGCATAGGAAGACTGAATATCAACCTTACATAGAGATTATCAACTCAAGATGGGACAAACATTTGAAAAAAAATCTTCACGCAGCAGCCTATTTCTTGAATCCTGATTGCTTTTTTTCTGAAAATTATAGAGAATCACCTGATGTTATGCGAGTTTTACTTGATCTTGTTACATTGTATTGCAAGGTTAATAATTTAGATC
This sequence comes from Arachis duranensis, assembly GCF_000817695.3. Taxonomy (NCBI): domain Eukaryota; kingdom Viridiplantae; phylum Streptophyta; class Magnoliopsida; order Fabales; family Fabaceae; genus Arachis; species Arachis duranensis. Next base: position 81,694,524 of record NC_029773.3, on the reverse strand, counting down.
CAGTTGAGGCAATGAAAGAAATACACTTATATAGAGATCGAAAGGAAAGCTTTGATAGGCCTGAAGCTGTTCCAGCTGCAAAAAAACTTCAACCTGATAATAATATCTGTTTGATAATAAACTTTAGTTATTTACTTATTTTATGTTTTGTTTTTCTTAATTTGATAACTAATACTTGAGATATGGGATTGTAATTTGTAGATGAATGATGGAGGTTGTTTGGTATTTCTGCTCCATGTTTACAAAAATGGCAGTTCGCATTCTTAGCCAAGCATCTGCTTCTTCAGGGTGTGAAAGGAATTGGAGTCTTTTTTATCAAATTCATACAACAAGACATATTGTGTATAGCTAAGTGATATTGTGTATGTTACATATAATTTGCGTCTTAAATCCAGGTAATATATATTTCATCCTTTCATTTCATATCATTAGATTTTGTATAGCTAATATACTAGGCTTATCATATATTGTATTTAATTTGTTAGGAAGGAAAGAAAAAAAGAAAGCAAAAGTCGCAATATGATCCAATTGATATTGAAACTATTGATAAGGTTGATTTTTGGGTGACGGAAGAGGTTGTTGAAAAAGAGCCTGATCTTCCAAGTAATATTGAAGACTTGCTTGGTGAGTATTATAGTTTATTGATCAGACAATAAATTACAATAGTTTTGATCTTTAATTTATTGATAATGTATTATATTTTCTTAGATGATATTGATGCTGATTTAGATCAAGGTGGTGGTGGTGGTAGTACTAGTACATTTTATGCTACACCACTTGCTTTTTCTGGTCTAAGTAGTGGAAATGAAGGTGATGAAATCAATGACGCAAATCTGCAGCAAGTTATGGAGGATTTTGATGATTGATGACAAACTTGGATCATTTTGATGCTGCTATGTTATGTTTGATTGGTTGTTTGTATTTGAATGAGATTATAACATTTTGGTTTATGTAGTACTTTTAATTTGAATGATATTTTAAAGTTTAGATTACACTATAATTATATTTTCATGTGCTTATTTATATTTTATTTATTATTTTATTATAAAACGGTTTTTTTGGTTCAACCACAGTCGAACCGGTTGAACCTATAAACCAATAAACCAGTGTCTAGAGCGGTTTGATGACCAGTTCGATTTTCAGAACCTTGAAAATCACGATAGCAACAACACGCAATTATCACGTGTCATGTTCTAACAATTACACGCCACAGCCCAGGCCTTACACCAATGGCAACATCATCTGCCTCGCTTGGAGCTGCACCCGGGTTCGAATCCTCGGTGAGGATTATAGGTATATTAATAGTGTACCTATATAATGTGTGAGTGTGTAATGCATAGGTATAATATCCTAGAATTAGAAATTGTCCAAT
>NC_029773.3:81678671-81692985 GCF_000817695.3 Arachis duranensis | reverse complement strand
CATTAGGCAGTACCAACTCATCATACCTCAGGCTTTCTTTTTCCAAAGCAAACCAACAATTTTATTACTTCCTTGAAAAAACAAACCACAGGAAGGTAACTATGTCATCTTGTGCAATGTTTTGTTATCTTGTTTCTAAGTTGAGTTATTGTTTTACATTATCTTGATTATGTGCCAGGTTCCAAAAACATCAGTATAAGGAACGGCGACGGCTGTGGCAAAGCAGACGCAAAGGCGGCGAACGACCAACAACACGATTTTAATCATGTATTACATTAAATACAATATTAGAATTTATTTTAATCTCTCTTCCAATCTCAGTCTTTCTTTTAAACGTTAACTAAATCTCATATATGTCTCAAAAATAAAGAAAAGCAAATCAAAAAGAAGAGATTGAAGTCTAGTTTTTGTTTACTTTTTTTATCAAAGCCTATGGTTAGGTTTTTTTAGCCTTAGTTTGTTAACATGCTAGGTCCATATTTGAAAACTAGTTTAATTGGCTTGTTAATTTCGTCTCTGCTTGTTAAGATATAAATAATTTTTTCATAATCAAAGCTTATTGTGGAGTTTGAATATTTTAATTAATTAAACAAAAAGTTGGTCTTTTATTTAAAAAAAATATTTAATCCTTATTTATTATTTATCATGTAAAAACTTATGTGAGATTCTTTTTACGACAAATGAGTAACAGACGAGGATTATAGAAAAATTTTCTCAGTGGTATTTTTAGATACCAACAAATCTTAAAAGAAAATAATGTGCAACAATTAGGATTTACACGTACGAAATGATACATACACACATATGATATGAAATGATATGTGTATGATGTATAGTTAGTGGAAAGTGAGACTAAAATAAATGTATACGCAACTTCATTACATATCATATTGGCTTTGCCATCCCCTTCAATTCATTTTATCTCAAACTGTCATTGGCCAAAAGCTAAAGTGGTGTCCCTATTGCTTTGCCCATTTTTGCACCAACAAAAACGAAATTGATTTTAGATTAGGACATACACCATGTTGATTTGGTGTACAATAATGTAGCTTTCTGAGAAAAAATATTCCAAAAGTCAAACATGGGAGCTTATTCTCGTGCATAATTTTTTTGGAACTAAAACTCTCATCATAGTGAGTGAGAAATAACTGGATTATCGAAATTTTGTCTAAACAATAATTTTTCTAATTTCTTATAACAAGCACATAATTTGATCATAGAAATAATTAACAGTTGGAGAATATATATATTATCAGGGGATCGAATAGAATCATTAGTTTAACGGTTGATTGTTGTTAAGGTAGAAGTTGGTCATACTGCTTCAACTTCTCACTTCTCAGTGTAAATCGTCTTCCTGTGTTTTCATAGATTATTTTAATATGTTCAAAAAGGTTTTGTTCACTTTACATTGTAACACTGGATTACAAATCAACACCACCTTTAATTTTGAAAAAAAAAATTAGTGGAAATTTTTTTATTTCTCCATGCATCCCTTGGACACTTTCTTTCTGGGAACTTTTTGTTTGGTGGATAACGTACACCTAGGGGTGGAAACAGGCCAGGTCAGACCAGGCTTTACTCTTAACAGGTTTGGCTTGTCATACAATTGATTGGCTTGAGCCTGGCCTGCAGCCTGTTATAGGCTCTTTATAAAGTACTAGGCTTGATCTGTTATTCAGCCTGGCCTGGCCTGAAGCCTGTTAAAAGGCCTGATAATTTTTTTTTACAAAAATAAAAATATTATTTAAAAAATTTATTTTTTAATAAAAATTGTTATATATAATATGTCATATATTTAATATTTATAAAAAATTTTAAACTTCTAACATATTTAAGGCAGGCCTGACAGGCCTATAAGGCTAATTAGTAAGTCTGTGTCTGGCCTATTAATGTTTTAAGGCTTTTAAAAGAGCCTGGGCCTACACCTATTTTATAACAGGCCACAGGCCAGGCTGCAGGCCCCTGGCAGGCCGCCTGGCCTTTTTCCACCCCTACGTACACCCAACACCAAACTTAGATTTGATGTCAGAAAGAATTGTATTGATTCCCACCAAAAAGGACTTGAGCTGCAAATTCTGTTTTACATCATCAAGGTACTTTAAACCTTGTTTTACTCGTAGTTTCGCTTTTTTTTTTTAATGCCATCTCTATTTGTTGTAGTCGAATTAGGGTAAGTTGGATATTTATGAAGGTGGATAATGATGTCATCTTTTTTCTAATCGTTCCGTCCTTTTTCTCTTCGGTGAAAATATTAAATATAGCTAACCAACTCTATATACAATTAAGTGGAGCTAGCTTTTCAAAAAATTTAGTTTTTAAATTTCAAAAAACAAGGTTTGCGATAAAAAAAATGCGCGCTCTCTCACTCCATACATCAAGTCGCCACCTTCCTCTTCAACTCCTAATGCCACAACCATGCCACTACTCCATGTCGCCAATCACCATTATCCAGCACCCATTTACCATCAGCAGCCACAAGTCGTCCATCGCTAGCAACGCCAGAAAATCCACTACGGTGAAACCGAAGAGGTGGATTGCGGCTCGCGCCACAGCTATATGCGCCACACACTTGCAAATGAGAATTCGCAAGTTGTCCGCTACCAACCACGCCGTCCTCTCGCAGTGAATGACGCAGTACGACATCGTCCTCTACCACTTCTAATTCCAATTAATTTCGAGCGTCTGTCTTCTAATTTCAATCGATTTTGAGCGTCTATCTTTTTTTTTAGGTTTTGGATGATTCTTTCTACTAGTTTTGGATGTTTCTTTTTCCTAAGTTTCAAATATATCTTTTTTATATGTTTTGGATGTTTCTTTTTTAATTTTTTTCAATAATTTTAAATATCTCTTTTTTTTTAGGTTTTGAATGTTTTTTGTTACGTTTCGAATATTTCTTTTTGTTAAATTTTGAATTTTTTTACAATAATTTTGAATCTTTGTGTTCATTTGATTTTAAATGTTTTTCTTGAAGATTTAGATGTTTTATTTCGTTTGATTTTAAATATTTCTCGTAATAATTTAAATTTACATTTATTTCAAAGAGAAAATTCGGAAAAAAAAAAGACTCAACGGACATGGATTTAAACTTTTTTCCCCTTTTTGTTGGGTTTTTTTGCAATCTATATACTAGTTAGTTGCGCTTGGTTACATCTCTAGTTAATTACTTAGCAAAATTGTAAAGTTAATCATTTATATTAACAATCTCACTATTAATTATTTTAATTTCTGAAAAAATATTTTAAAAGATAAATCAAGTTTTAAATAGTTTTTTTTAAAGATATTTATTTAAACTTTTAATTTACTTTGCTTGTTGAAAAAAATTCAAACGAACAAACCTTATAATTGTACATCTTTATTCACATATTAAATTGTTATTGTATGAGTTGGTTTTTTAACTTTTCCTTCTAATTTTCCAGCAGAACACATTATCTGCAAGAGTTCTAATGGGTTCAAAACACTTAATTCATAATATGTTCAAATAATAAAAATAATTGTATACGTGTAATTTCACAGCCAGTGCCACTATCTTATGTTTGACGATAGTTCTAGACTTCTAAGTTGTCATGTTCGTCCACCAATTCTGCCACAGTAGCATCGTGTCTTCTTTACCTATTTGACCATTATTGCTTTCTTTTGTATTAATAAATAAATCAGTAAATTATTCTTTTTATAAATTGAAAATGTTATTTAATTTGTACCAGCCATATATTGATAATTTATTATTTATAATTGGAGCTAACAAATATTTCTTTGCCATGGCATCCAGTGACATAGCTTTGTTGAGGCAATAGAGGACTGTGACTTTTTTGAAATTTTTGTAAAAGTATTAGTAATTTTATTTAAAAAAATAAAAAATTAATTTATTTTATTAAATAAATATATTTTTAATTTATATATTTGAGTTTAATATTCATCTTCATTATTTTTTTAAATTTTTTATCATATTTTATTTAACAATAACAAATGACATATCTTTAAATTAACAACAAATCATTTTTAAATCAATATTATAAATTAAATATCATTTTAGAATTAATACTAAATTATATTTAATTTTTCATATATTTTTATGTATTATTTTATTTTTAGAATAATAAAAATTATAATATAACTAATAGTAATATTAATTGCTAATAAAGAGTCATTATTTTATTTTTAAATTAACATTGCAAGTTACATGTCATTCCAGTATTAGCATTGTTTATATTAATAAATTTTGGTATTTTATTTTGTTGAAAAATTAAGTTTTTATTTTATTAGAGTATATTGCTTGATTGTACAAAAAATAATGTTAAGTTTAGAAAATTTGTATCTAATTAAAATAATGATCAAATATTATTAAAATATTAATTAAAAAATTATTAAATTATTATTTACTTTTAATGATGTGTTTGATGTGTTTGTTAGTGTGTAGGAAGAAGAAATTAATTTTTTATTGGACAGAAAAGCTACAACAGTCCATTTTGATCAATGAATTAATTTAGCTTTATGCAAAATTAATTTAAATATAAACTGATTGCATCGGATGTGAGTTTTATGTTTAATTCAAAAATAAATAGTTAGTGTTACTTAACATACAAATAAAATAAACATATAGGAAACATTATTTATTTATACCAATAACTTTTTGCATAACATTACTAAATAGTAAATACTACCAATGGACTAAATTAATTAATTAATTAACGGATCCCTCTCTCTTTTTATATAGGAGTGGCCATGGATAATAGAGTAGAGTAAGGTTTGAAGCAACTCTAATTCTATTCGTGGGTTAAAATTTTTATATAAATTTAATCCTATTCTACTCGCGAGTTTAGAACATCCCAACTCTAATCCTATCTGTTCTCAATTTGCAGGTATCCGACCTTACCTACAGATTACAAAAAAGATGCAAAATTATTATATATCTTCATGATAATTTAAAATAGAACTGATTTTTATGTGAAAAATATATATTAAATTATCAATTAATTATTTTTTTAATGGCTAAAGATCTTTTACATTTAGTGAGAAGTTTTTTGTTCCACATCTACTTAAAACATATATATATACATAGGGTGCAGGTTGGTCGGTAGGGTTGAAGCTCAACTCGCACTCTACTGACCCGCACGAGAACCTAACCCACACCCTATCCTAAACGGTGCAGATCGAATTGACAATCCTACTTGATCGAATGGAATCAAATTAAATACCCACAGATAAAATACAGGTTGCCATCCCTTTATACCCATATAATTAAAAGTCAACAAAAAAGTGGCAAAAATACTGTGCCTAATTGTTCTCAAAGGAATCGCTTAGATGAAACTTTTTTTAATTTTTCCATTTTTTAAAGAAAAATATTAGGTAATTAATATATTTTCTTCTTATATTTAAATCAATACAAATCCAATTTTTTTTCTTACACCGTGTTTGTTTGAGGTGAAAATGGAAGAAAAAGAAATTAAAAAAAAATTGTTATTTTTCTTTGTTTGGTTGAGGAGATAAATAGAATAGAAAGAAAAATGGGTGGAAAAATATTGGTGAGACTCACCAATTTTTTTCTCTCCAACAATAGAGAGAAATGGAGAAAAAACTAAATCTCTCTCTACTTCTAATATTATCTTTTTACTTTTTCTTATATAATTTATAATATAAAGATAAAATTGTCTTTTTATAACATTTCTTTTCTTCTTATTTTCTTTTCATCCAAACACATCTAAAAAAAATAATAATTTACTCAATTTCTTTCCTTTCTTTTCTTTTCTTTCTATTTCTTTTCTTTCTATTTTTTTTTTCCAACCAAACATAGAGTATTGGCTCTTAGTAATTTTCTTTTGTATGTCTTAGGGTGTGTGTGGTTCAAAGATTAAATTTTATTACTAGGAATGTTATTCCTAGGAATATAATACCTAGGAATAAGATTACTTGGAATAGAAGATACCTATGTTTGTTTATAAGATTTAATGTCTTGGAATATTATGTAATAATCTTAGGAATGAATAAATTTTTGTTTGGTTGAGTTTAAATTTCTTGGTCATATTATGTAATATGTCAAAATTACCCTTACTCATTCAAATTAAATTATTAATGACTAAAAATTAAATATAAAGCTAATTAAATATTATTTTTTACATTGTTTTTTTTAATTTACAAAATATCTCTAATAATAAATTTACTAAAATACCCCCTAATAATAAATATGTTTAGTTAAAATTATTATTGATTCTAATTTTTTTAGAATTTACTAAAATACCCCTAATATCAAATACCTTTAGCTAAATTGTTTATTGATTCTAATTTTTTTAAATTTATTAAAATACCCTTAATATTAAATATGTTCAAATAAAATTATTATTGATTCTATTTTTTAAAATTTACTTAAATACCCCCAATATCAAATATGTTTAACTAAAATTATTATTGATTCTATTTTTTTTAAATTTATCAAAATACCCCTAATATCAAATATCTTTACTTAAATTATTATTGATTCTAAATTTCACTTAATAATATGTTTAATTAAAATTATTACTTTTTTTACATTTTGAATTTACAAAAATACTTCTAATAAAAAATTTACTAAAATACCCTTAATAAAAATATGTTTAATTAAAATTATTATCGATTCTAATCTTTTCAAATTTACTAAAATACCCCTAATAACAAATATATTTAATTAAAATTAACATTATCACAATTAAATTCACTAAAAAAACATTACTATTATCCAAATGAAAGTTACAAAGAAGTCTCAAAAGTAAAAAATTACTTGCACTAATAAACATACATGCACAACTCTTATACAAGAACACAAACACATAAACAAAATGAAATCAATGTTACGACAGACAACCTCACACATAGAAAAATTATTACAATTATCGAGCATGATGTCTTCTCCTCCATTGGTTTCACATTTCTTGTGCAAGTTGATCTCTCCATCTACCCCAAGCATCACTCGTTTCAATATGGTGGATCGTCTCACCATCTACTCCAAGTATATTTTGATCTTCTATCTCATCAATAGGATCCACAACCATCACTCTTCTAATATGATTATGCAAAAGGCAACAAGCAGTTATAATTCTTCCTTGAGTCTTAATAGGATAAAATGATCTTCCCCTCAAAATTCCCCATCTTGCTTTCAATACTCCAAATGCCCTTTCAATGACATTCCTAGCTTGTGAGTGTTTCATATTAAAAAAAAAACTCTTGAGCTGTACTGGGTTGATTATGTGGATTAAACTCACTCAAATGATATTTTTGTCCTCTATAAGGTGCCAAAAATCCTTCACAATTCATATATCCAACATCACATAAGTAATAATGACCTAGTGTGACATACACAATTGAACAAAATTAATGAAAGATCAAATGGTTACTTTGATAACATATTAAAGTCTCAATAAAATACCTTGGGGAATACTAAACCCATTGCAAAATAGTGCATCTCGCAATACCCTAGAATTCGCAGCTGAACCCTCCCAACCCGCCAGTACGTAGATAAATTACATATCGGGAGCAACCACTCCAAGCACATTGGTTGTTATGTCACCTTTTCTGTTTCGATATCTAGGCTTGTCAGCCTCAAGGACATTGACTTTGATATGAGTACCATCTAAGGCTCCTAGGCAATCCTAAAATCCAAAACAAAGATCAATTAACTCAATCCTAAAGAACACCAACCATATGAGATTTAATAACATTAGCAAAATAAATTACCTTAAACCATTTCCATCGTTCATCCATTCTATCCTGGCTAAATGGTTGAGGTTTCTTCAATAAGAGATTATGACATCTCAAAATAGCAAGCAATACATCATTAAACCTCCTACTAATTGTTTCTTCAGATCTCACAAATTGTCTCTTTATTACTCTAATTTTGACGTCATGTGCTATAATATGTAAAAACATGGCAACCATTTCTTCCACACCCATATTCCTACTTGGTTCTAACCTTCCAACCCTTTTAAGCATGTTACACAATGCATGAAAAGCACATCTATCCATTCTTGTGTTTTCTATACATGCTAGATCACTAAAATAAATAATTCTATCAATACTAACATCTCTTATTACTTGCCTACTATAACTATCATTCCATTTTCTTTTCTTTTTTTTCAATTGCAATATAATCAAAATATAGCAAATCATCAATAACTTAACCATAAGGTCATTCATTAATTCGAAATGTAAAATCAAGCAGACAATAACTTTCATCTTCTGTTTGGGATCCATTCTGCAAAAAAATAAAATAAAATAAAATAAAATATTTAGCTAGAAGACTTAACTATTTATTTATTCTATGTAAACACTATGAACTTGCGGAAAGAGGGAGGAGAGGAAGTCTATGAAAACACTTGATTTATAGACTAGCCTTACCAATGTAAACAATATAATACATGAGTATTGATCGGCAAAACTCACTCAGAAATCTCATGTCATTCTAACATAAATTGGTGCTGATAACAAAATGAATAACCTGGGAAATACTATCAATTTATTTAATTCTTACCCCCAAAGATAAGAACATATGAAAAAGACATTTCCGTGTTGCTCCAAATATAAGTAAAGTCCCAACAATAAACAAGTTACAACTTGACAAAACAGAATCATAAAACATGGAATGTATGAAAAAGAAATTTTTATGTTGCTGCAAATGTAAGCTTCAACATAAAACAAATCACATTTTGACAAATCAAATCATGAAATATGGAGCATGGACAGAACATCATGTACATGAACAGAGAACATCCATTCAAGTAGAAAACTGGAAAAAAAATATTTGTTGGAATAATGAACAGAAGAAAAACAAAATTGGTGATCGAGCATTAAATTGTCCCAGCACCTACATTTGTGATGTTTTATATACATTTTTGAATAAGGGTCTGTCTGTAGTATCATAAAAAATTAAGGTATTTATATGAATAAGGAGCCTGATATTCCCTTACTTAGAATCATGAATACATGTAAGAATGTGGCCATCACATTGGTAAAATATTTAAACTCCACAAAGTACGACCTCAGAAATATATCGCATGTTAAATAATCCAAATCTTAAAATATTAAAATATTTAGTTAGAAGACTTTACTATTTATTTATTCTATATAATGATTACTATAGCAGGCTAAAATGTGGAAAGAATAAAGGTAAGAATTACCACTTTATATTTTCCAAAATCCAAATACAATGGAATTCTTCCAAAGCTGCTTTGATTTAAAGCTCGGTAATTTAAAGCTGCTTTGATTTCTTCCAAATGTTATAGAGCATCTTCACATATATGTATGCAGTTCTCAGTTGTCACACCCCACAAGAAACATATGATTAGAAGAAATAAATTGAAGTAAGAAAAAAATAATTAATCTTTAATTAAATATGCTTTACCCTGCTTAACCAGCATTCATGTCCATTACCATTTTAATCCAACAAGCATTTCATCCAAAATTATAACATAACTATGAACCAAAATCCAGACAAAAAAAAATCCAAACTAAACAATGAGATCAAACCATAGATATATATATCACTTAACTTTCCTTTAATTTGATTTCAAAATTTCAATTTCATGAAGGGATAAGGACACACATACACATATATACAATCTAGTGATGCGCCATTTAAATTGTAGCCATTCATTAATATACAGGGAGGATATTTCATGCCCCATTCATTCTAGAATTAACAGCCAAGCGCCCAAGACATTCACACTATCATAATTAGCTGTAAGAAAGGATGAAGACCAAGTATATTGATGGACAAGTGCTAATGTGTCTCAAACTAAATCGTCTTAAAAAAAGTGCATCATGCATGTCTTACCAATTAATTATTCAGCAAAGAAAGAAATAAAGCAATTGGCAATAACATGAAATACCTAGTTAGATGTTTAGAAACAATCTCATCCTTCAGAAGATCTTCATTAATTGCCTTATCATTCTTCTTTCCAGCAATAGTGCAAGTCTCAAGACCTGCATGAGGCACAAAGTCCAGATGGAGAGCATGTTAAGATTATGATAATTAAACTAGGATTTAGGCAGAAACTTGTCAGGTATCAAAAGTTGTTTATCAGTGATAACATATTTATGGTTAATATATCTATTTTGATGGCACTGCAAAAGGTAAGGATAGAATGTGATTGCGTCTTGTATAACAAGTAGTTAAAACCCTGTCCGTTCAATCCTCCAATCACCTCAAGAACTAACTCTTAATGGGAATAGCCAAATATAGCACACTGTATAACTAAATTACTTCTTCTTTTATAGCTTTTGTAAACAACATTACATGCATTCACTTCACATGTTTAGTTCAAAGCCACTTACCATTTAACTCAGTAGCATTCTTATTATACTGCCGCACCACTTTTCTGAAAACAAAAAAAAAATATACATTCAGATTTCAGCAGCGTTCAAATAATGTTCAAGGTGGGAGGGGCTAGAAACTGAAGATACACACCTAGTAAAACAAGGAAGCTACAATCTCTTGATAAATAATACAATAGTTGTGGTTTTTAGCCAACCTGAAAATTGACAGGCTCCTATGGCTCAGACTTAACAAGCTCTTCGACAGAATTTCGGTAATTAGCAATCAAGTCTCTGTAACAAGAAGAAAAATAAATACGTGTTTAGCATCAAAATTTAAAGCTGCTTTGATTTCTTCCAAATGTTACAGAGCATCTTCACAGATATGTATGCAGTTCTCAGTTGTCACACCCCACAAGAAACATATGATTAGTAAAACCATGTTAGAGTTATCTTTTTTTAGCTCTCAGTGACATAATTGCAAATATCTGGCAGAGTAAAAGAATTGCAAGCAATTTTGGTTCTTGAAAAACAATAAAAAAACAGCAAACACATGACTAGGTGATGTGCTCCAAAACTCAATCACCAATTCACCATCTAACCTTCATTTTCTCCCCTTAAATTTCAAACACCAAAACTCAAAAGCACTCACTGTGGAAAACAACTTTTCAATTTGTGACCTTATGCAAACTTAACAACGATGTTAACTACCTCAGATCAGTGTCATCATCAAATCATCAGAAATTTGGTGTCAAAAACATCGTAATCATCAACTTACATACCTTATTCGGAGGGTAGCCCCTATTTCCAGCATCAATAGCAACCAATTTGCTCTTATTTAGTATTCCCTGCAATCAACAGAAGAAAGTGAAAGAGGGCAAGAGAGAGAGAGAGAGAGAGAGAGAGAGAGAGAGAGAGAGAGAGAGATCGAAAGTGAAAGAGAGACAGAGGGAGAGAGAGAACCGTATGCGAAGCACTGGAGAAACGGTGGCAAAGCTTCCTCGTCGACGGCGAACTCGACGCTAAGCAAGAGAGTGACGGAGAAGAGAGACCAAACGCGAACACGCGACGCAGAGGATCCGGCTAGAGGCGCGGCAGCGACGACGGCAAGCATACAGTCGCGGTGAACTGATGTGAGCTGCGATGATGGAACATGAACGTAAACGAATGATTGAAGTGAATTTCCTTCTAGAATAAGGTGACGGGTGGTTGTGCAAACTCAAATCGGCGGCGAGACGGTACTGACGCCGGTGGAGCTTCCATGAATTTGGGGAAGAAGCTTGGCTAGGTTTTAGTTTCGATGGGGGAAGGGCTCTGCTAGGGTTTTGGTTTCTAATCAAATGAGGAGTAAAAATCTGAAAAGAAGGGTTGGAGTCAAATTAACAAGGGTATTTTAGTCTTTTCACTTTACTATACACATTCCATTCCCATTGGAATTAAAGATAACCAGGGGAGAGATGGGAATGAAATGGGTGGATTTTGATTCCAGGGAATAAAACATACCCAGGAATAATTTTTTAAATCTTGAACCAAACATGGGAATAAGATATTCCCATCTCAAAATTTCTGGGAATATACTTGTATTCCCTCCAACCACACACACTCTATTGTATTAGTTTTACTAGCATTCAATGCAAACATGCATGATGCATTAATTATTTGTTGAACAACCTTTTATTTTTTATATAATACAATATATTTAAAAAAATCATAACTTAATAATAAAAGAAATTATAAAAAGTATTATTTAAAATGAAAAAATTCCACTCAAGAGGCAAAAAGGATATAAGAGAAATCAAAATATCTCCAATCTTCTTTATGCTAGGTATAGATACTATTATATAAATAACTATTTAGATAAAGATACTCAAAACGTTTTTTTTATAAAGATGCTTTTTAATAATTAAAATTTAATATATATAATCGATTAAATCGTATTATTTTTGTTAAAATTAAACTAGACAAATTAATTTGACCGAAAAATGGTGAATCAAATCTTGAACTGATCTAAATTAATATTATTTTTTAAAAAAATGACTACAATATCCTTATTATAGAGAATAATTAAAATTTCCTATATAGATATATATATATATATATTAATTTTGAAAACTCTAAATTCTAACCCTCACTTTAGAGAATAAAGTGTGATCTCTCACCATTTGATTCACTATTTTTTCGATCAAATTTTTTATAAAAAAATATTATTAATTTAGACCAATTCAAATTTTGTTTCACCATTTTTTGGTCAAATAAATTTGTCTAACCTAATTTTGTTAAAAATAAAACTCTTTAATCGATTATATATGTCAAATTTTAATTATTAAAAAATATTTTTATAAAAAAACGTTTTTAACGTTTTTATCTAAATACTCCCGTTATATAAAGATATAGATTATTTTGGAAAGGATTATATTTCATGCATATGTTTTTTTCCAACATATAATAAGCATAATTTTTTTTGCGAGTTAATATGCTAGGCTGCTTATGTTTCTCTTCATCTACAAGCTATATTGGTTTATTCTTAATATCATTCCCTTTTTGTCTTTTTCCTTCTTCCAACTTGGTCACCAACTCACCATTGATTCAAAAGTTACTTTTATTCCGCTAATGACCTTCCAATATGGAGGATGGATTCTCCTTAAAAGGGATTTGGTGTCCTCACTACTTATGATTTTATTCTTTCATGATCTCACCAAATTTTGATGCTTTTTTTCCTTCCTTTCCCCTGTCCAAATATAATCTATTATTTTATACTTCAACATACGTATATTCACACTAACACCACGTTATTCCATTTAATTACTCCTAATCACCACTATGGATGACAATGAGTTTCTAGTGGGGGAGGGGGGCGGAGACCTCTCTCCTACTCTCCGATTTGTTTTTGTTTAGTAAAATGTTTTGTGTTTTTGTTTCATTTTTATGATAGATTTCTGTTTATTTCTCTCTGTTAAGGACGAATCTACTTTTATGGAGGTAGGAATAAGCATTTTCACTCTAATTTAGAATTTTATTGAGTAGTATATAATAATTATTTTGTTAATTTTTATAGTTTTATAAAAGAGAAAGTATAAGAAATTAATGACCTAAGCATATAATGTGTACAATGAAGGTTTAGAAAATATTAGAGATATGATTATTAGTGTTACATTGTCTTATCAAGTTACGCTTTTGGAATGAGTGGTTTCAGAACATGGTATTAGAGTTCCAGATCCGAAAGGTCAAGAGTTCGAACTTCGGTGAATCCAAAATTAGTTTTTTATAACATGAGATGATAGTATAGGTGATGTTCATTTTATTCATAAACTAAAGATTTAGCCCATTGTATTGTACGTTTAGGCCATTGGCTCCCTAGCACTACTCTTTATAAAATTTTTAATTAGATTTTTATATTTTTTTTAATTGGGTTTTTACATTAATTTTTTTAATTGGGTTTTTACATTAACTTTTTAATTAAGTCCTTTTTAGTAGTAATTAATTTAATTGTATAAAGATCCAACTAAAAAAATATTAGTGTAAAGACTTAAATAAAAAAAATGTAGAGACTCAATTTAAAAAAAAAAATTGGTGTAAGGACTCAAATAAAAAAAAGTATAGGAATCTAATTAAAAATTTCGTAAAACTATAGAGACTAACATAGTAATTAAACCTAATATTTATTTGCCTTCACTAAATTATTAAATTTGACTCCACAATAAATTTTTATTCAACTTTTAACATTTGATAGTCAATTTAATTGAGAACTTCATATTAGATGTCCATTATAATGATCATGTTCTTTCTTAAAAATTGACTTGAAAGAATATTAATTATCCAGTTGTGTTTTATCTTTAAAATTAGCTTTAATTTTTTTTATAACAACTACACTAATTGAATGAACTTTTTTAACTATGAATATCATCAAGAGATAATTGTATAAAAATTAAATTTTAAATGATTGTTTAACGAGATATAAAAAAAAAGACATTTTAATTATATTGTCAAGGTTTCAAAATATGAAATATAAAAAATTAAATTTTAAATTATATATTATTAT
>NC_029773.3:81677115-81678536 GCF_000817695.3 Arachis duranensis | reverse complement strand
ATAATTATAATAAAGTTTAATATAATTTAACTAAATATATCAAATTAAACTACAAATTATGGTAATGAATTTTTATGGGATAGGGACCCTTTTTTCACTCTTTTTTCTCTATTTAGTAAAATGTCCCGTCTATTCATCACCGTATCAAATTGGTCGAGTAGTAAATAATTTCGTATTTTCTTGGTTTCAACTTTTAAATTTTAGCCATATATACAGACGGATTAAAAGAAAAAGCCCTTGTTGAAAAATATAATGATGGATTCATGGTCACAGTTTCACAAGTCGAATTATAGATAAGTATATCAGAAGAGGAGGGAAAAAAGGCGTATTGGCATAAAAAAGCATATATATTGGCATAAAAAAGCATGCACTTGTCCCACATAAGAAAGATAATATGCTAGCCAGCTCCAACATACACTTCCATAAAAAGTTTAATTATTCTGTTTGGTTGTTATAATTTTATAAAATTTTTAATTAAATTTTTATATATTTTTTAATTGAATTTTTGTATTAACTTTTTTTAATTAGATTCTTCTCAGTAATAATTAGTTTAATTATATAAAGACTCAATTAAAAAAAATTAATGCAAAAATTCAAATAAAAAAATAAAAATATAAAAACTCAACTAAAAAAAATAGTATAAAAACTCAATTTAAAAAAAATACAAAAATTTAATTAAAAAATTTTGCAAAATTATAAAAACTAATAGAATAATTAAACCTCCATAAAACTATATACTGCTACGTGCTACCTAGTAATTTAAGAATAATGAATTTCTATGGGATATTGTTTTTTATTATGTTTTAATTTAATTTCTTCTAGAATTTATTTGGTATATACTATTAGACTCAATCAAGTTCGATATCCTAATAACTCCATTTTTTAGTAGGATCTTTGCAATTTATGTATAATCGTCTCTGCTGAAAGGTTTAAGAGCGCGTTTGCAATTGGTATGTATTTTTTATTGTTGGTGTTTTCTGTTTTTATTTTTAAAATTTTATAAAAAAATGAAAAAAATTAATATTTTTATAATTATTTTCTAAAATTTTAAAATATAAACAAAATATAAAAACTTAATCAAACAAACTGCTAGATTTTTGTGATGATTTTTATATATCATTATCATCATTTGATATATATTCATATTCTATCCATTTTCTTTTTAAAAGAAAATAGAATTAGAATATATACAGAAGCATAAAAACTAGAACCATTATTTAATTTCGGATATACTCATATAAGTCATATATCCATTTATTTTTCTTTGTACACTATTAAAAAAATGGCTTAGCGAATCTATTTAATTATTTTGTTTTGCCGACAATAAAAATAATCGTTAATATATTTATTAACAATTAGATATTAATTATTTTATATTTTTTTAGTAAAATATTTTAACAATAATTATATAATTATCGATA
>NC_029773.3:81641451-81677064 GCF_000817695.3 Arachis duranensis | reverse complement strand
ACTACTTTGTTATATATAATATGAATAATTGTTATATATATATATATATATTTATATATTGTAGCAACTAGCAAACTAGTACTTGTTTATATATGAATGTAGTTGTAGTTGGTAACTTCTTGTCTTGTGTTATAATTGATAAAGTCTCTATCAAATAATGGAACATCACTTAATCAATTATTTAATTGCTTGAAACTAGACATAGGTTATGTATCCGGGACAAGTGTGGGGATAGCATATTAGATTGGATCAAAAAAATAATGTCACAACGTCAAAGAAGCTCAACTAATGATCTCGATCTTGTTCTCCCATGCTAGACAAAAATAAATGACTCAGATCTACGTGTGCACGATAAATATGGTGAAATCTCAGGTGTGTTTGCCTGTTTGGAACAATTTAAAATTAATAATGTATTTATTTTCGTATAATATATTTTAAAATAATTGATTATATCGTAATTAATTTATGTTTGAATATTTTAATTAAAAACTGAAAAGTAATTTTAAGATATTTTATTGTATTTGAAATGTATGTATGAAAAAAATTATTTTTAGAGAAAATGACAAATAGGTCATTGACTTTTTGATCAACAGACATTTAAGTTTTTGAAGATTTGAGAATACATTTAAGTTTCTGTCCTTTTTAAAATCTAGACATATTAATCCCTCATATTTACTTGGGTCTGTCAGACTTAACGAAAAAATCAATCGTGATTCTCGTTGTACTGATCTGGTTGATATGGATGCACACGTAAGAAAGTTTTTAAAATTGAACAAATTAGACTTGGGAATTGATATGTCCAAATTTTAAAAAGTCAGAGACTTAAATATATTTTTAAATCCTCAAAGACTTAAATGTCCACAAACTAAAAAATAGGAATCGATTTGTCATTTTCTCTTATTTTTAAGTACTATAAATTTTTTTAATAATCACAAAAAATAATGTTACACATCTAAATTTTTTTATTAACTAAATCTAACTAAATTGATCTAATATAACAAAAATTAATTATAACTAGTATTTATATCCTCAGAACAACTAATATTATTTTAAATTTTATTGTTTAACTTAGTTAAATTTAATTCATAAAAAAATTTAAATATATAGTATTACTCAATTATAAAAATATATGATATTATTATTTATATTAAAAACTTATTTATAATAATTATACTTAATTTTATATATGAATGCTATATTTTATTTAATTTATACAAGAAATTAGAATACAAAGAAAGATAATCAACAACAATAATGCGTATCTGTTGGTACTCATATTAAAATATGATCGATTTCAGTCCCAAAAATCTACACAGCTGTATAAATATTGGTACTCCTTATCTTCTTTGACTGATTCGTCAACCCGCTAACATATATTTATAGTAAGGAAAAATTTAGGGTCTAGTAATTTTTGTATTTTTTTATTATTATTTAATTATTAAAATAAAAGTGATAAATCTCCTATTATTAGATATTATTAGATGTAATTTTACATCATTAAAAATATTATTAATGACCAATTAATAATTACAAAATACCAAAATTATTAGTTCCGCTAGCATTCCTCTTATAGTAATTAGATTTCATTATTGAATATTCTAATCACATTAAAGACCACGTTATTATTTTATCAAGTTATGATATACGCTCGTTATCAGTGTCAATGAGGAGTAACTCATAATGACATTATTACAGAATATCATACTTAAATATTCAACCTATTTCAATGAAAACAAAATCCCACAATTAATAGAATCTGGCTAAAAAAAATTCTAATAATAAAATGATGGAAACATGTATAGACGAAGTTCTAATTTCAATATAAAGAGGGACAGTCAGTTTCATAAATTTATCTTTTATAATTATTAAAATAATTTCTTACTTATTTTATTATTTTATATGTATAAAATTCTAAAATATTTAAAAAAATGTAAACTTAATCGTAGTGTACATTATATTTATTATTTCAGAAGGCAATTAATTATTAGTGAACTTACATAAAACGTATTTTTTTTATCTATTGTCATCTAACTAAATTTCCCCGATTACATAATTTTTGAAGTAATATTAAATCTACAGATTATTAAAAAAATTTACTGATAATAATAACAACAATTAATGAGATATATAATACAGTAAAAAATAATTTATATTTTATGTATTAAAACTAAAATTTCTATTGTATATATGTTATATATAAATTTTAAACATGTTGTGAACCGGATGAATAAAAACCTACCTAAGTGGAAAAAGCTAAGGGGCATCCATCCATAATATTCATCCAAACAACATAAATAAATAAACAATGATATTCCTTACAGGTTTCATTTGTTAACTGTAATTTAATTATATAATATATGATAATGATAATGATAATAATAAAATGAAAAGAAGTTTACAAATATATAGAATCCTCAAAGCATAATTAAGAAAGAAATCAGAATCAGAATGCATGTATGGATGAGAAATGGCCACACTAGATAATAGAATATTTTACCCCATCATCATCCCTGTTTCCGCGTCTTATTCTTTTTTTTTTCCCACCTAAAATGTAATTAATTATCATAATAATTCATTAAATACTAAAAAAATAATAATATTTTTTAGTTATGTATCATTGCTTGTTTATTTAATATATAGTTCGCTCATCTTAACATATATATGTGAGTTTTTTCAAAATCTAGAGAGATAATAAGATCATGCTTCGTGGATATTCTTTGTTCTAAACTTCTAATTGCTGCTTTTTTAAGAATAAGTTGAAAACCATATAGCACTCGCATATGCAAATTTCAAAGGATAGCATCTAGCTCCACGCACTGAGGGACTAGCCATATGAGTGAGAATGTGAGATTCGTATATTCGCACGCATATTCCGATCATTATTAATTTAGATTTTAGAGTTATTTTTTAGATTTTTTTTAAGTTGTCTATAGTATTTCTCAATCTATTTAAATGTTTAGAGGAGTCTTAAAGGTCAGTAAATTTTATAATTTGTAACTATTAAGTAGTCATTAATGATATTTTTTATGGTATGAGATTTCATCTAATGATATGAGACTATTCACTTTTCTTTTGCTGGTTCTATACTGGTCATAATTTAATAAAATTGATGGCCCCTAAACTTTTTCAAATGTTTATTACTGGCCAACAAATTATTACATATACAAAATAAAATTTAAAATTTTAACACTTATTTAAACGGATGAGTGAGATGACTACTGCAGTAACCCAATATAATGTGGATTTAGATATTCTAAAATTTGAATTTTACTTTAAAGAGTAAAGTGTGATCTTCTACTCTTGAATAGTTTTTCTTTCATATTTATTCTTTGTCCCACCTATGAAATCAATGATGAGAGATCATACTTTATTCTCTAAAGTAAAATTCAAACGTTAGAGGATCCAAATTCATATAATGTATACCATATATATTAAAGTAAATTTATAATAAATACTCATTAAAGATTAAAAATTTGTCATTAATAAGTACAAGAAATTATAATTTATACCGGAAGTACGTAATAATTTTTCATTAATTTGTTATTATTAAACTATGATAATGGCCTTACAAATTCACAAAAGATTGTATGGTACGGTATACGTTAAAAACACAATTTGCATCCATCATAATGTGACGTATTTGACATTAAATGCTGTCACAAATATTTATCCCCAACCAAATTAATAATAATAATAATAATAATGAGTTATAATTTAAATAGAACCATTTTTCAATTTAGTTTTTAGACTTCCACATTTCTTTTCCAATTATACCTATAAATAATAATGTCAGTCCATCAAATTAATCATCTCATTTTCCAAATTTATGCCTCTGGATGAAAATGTCATTTTAATGTAATGTTTTCGTTCATTTCCTACTGTTGCACATTAAAGGAATTCCTCTATCCACACCACACTTTACAGTTTACACAGTTTTATGCTTCTCTCCTTCAAGATATATTCCTTAGGCACTCCTTGACCATTAAGCTTTAGTTGTTTTGAAGTTTATTTGTGCCAATATAACATGCATATACATACAACTCTCTCACACACGTTTTCGTTTTGCTCAATTTCTTCTTTTATTTTTTCAATTTTTTTCATTTTGTGCCCTTTTAATTTTATTTGAATAAAATTGCCCAATATTAAAATTATGAATATATAATTTTAAATATTTGATAAACAGAATAATCATAATAAAAAATTAGGTTAATTTTTTTATATAAAAAAATATTGATATTTTTGTTAAAAATAAGATTATTTGGTGTAATTTAAGTTGACTAGATTTTGCAGAAAATTAATATGCAGGATGTGTGTTGGATATGCGTCATCATTTTGGTAACACGCAGTATGTATGTTAGACAGGGGTTATCATCCTGGTGACACAAAAGGTACATGTTGAACACGTGTCAACATTCTGACCAACATATAGAATGTATGTTGAATATCTTTTTTATACTTCTATAATACTGTAATACACTTTAAATATCAATATTCAACTAAAATATCATTTTTATTTTCTATTAAAAATAATTTTTGAATAAATCACGTGCTTTTGAATTTTAATTCTATTAAGTACAATCCTACCACCTATGCAAACGTTAAAAAGGTCATCAAGTCAAATATTGTGTATGATATTTTTTGGATCCCCAGCAACATGCACATGAATTGGAATCCTACGGGCTATGGCAAGCATGCCTCAAACGTTAGTCATTGGTAATTCAAGGAATCCACTTGCCGGCCACATCTACAATAATAGAACCAAATAGGTTAATGTTGGGCAAACAAGTATTTTTGATATTTAAGTTTAATTAAATTGGCATAAATAAAAAAAAATTAATGTCTATATGTATTATGTTTTTTGTTTAACACAAAAAATTTTGTTGGTAAACACAGAAATTTATTGATATATATTACATAAATTTTATACATAATATATAAATTTATTCATATAGCATATGATAGTAATTAGTGGCTAAGAGAAGGGAGTTGAATCTTAACTTCCTTTTTTCAGAGTATTACTTTTACTTTATCAACTGATTCCAAGAGATATTTTCACTTTTATCTCGTAGCAAGTTGAGGGACATCTTAATTTTGTCTCGTAACAAGTTGAGAAATATTTTTCATTTTGTCTCTTGAGATCCAGAAACAGAAAAGAAGTAGAGAAGAGAAGAATTGACACTAAATATATCCTGGTTCAGTTACTAGGTGTAATGTAGCCTATATCCAGTCTCCATCACAACCATGATAAAATTTCACTATCTTTTTCAAGATTACAAACACCAATTCTTTCCTAGGATCTACCCAACCCTATCTGGGACAAATCCAGATTCTAACCCCAATCTGAATTTGACTTGAACTCAAACCAAGCTTTCAACAGCAAAGTACTAACCTAACTTGCAAGGAAATTCTCACAGGATCATGACTCATAACAGAAAGATGTACAAAGAAACTCTGAGACATCTTATAGCTTTTTCTCTAATTTTGATCACTTTCTTTTACTTCTCACTGGCTTTTTCTTACAAATCTCACTATGTTTGCCTTTTACCATGAGACTCAAACAGACAAAACAAAGAAAAAGAAACTAAATGAATTTCATTGAAGGAGAAGAACTCAGACAGCTTTAGGGTAGCTATGAGAACTCTGTGCTTTTTCACTTTCTCTCCTTGCCTCAACCCTTGGCCGTTCACCCTTAATATAGAGGGGTGAATCTTCCAAGGTTAAAACTGGTTCCACTCTCACAGCAACGTCTTTTTCTCCAACATCAGAGTAGCAACGGCTTGAACAAAGGAGAGAGAGAGAGAGGAAAATCGAATCTGTTTGCATGTACCTCTCTCAACTTTTTTCATTCATTTTCTTTAATCTTGGTCATTGATCTTGACTTTGATTCTAATAATTGATTATGACCATTGATGAGCTTCTGATCCAAGGTGGCTTTACGCTCTCCATGGTTTCCTCGTCCATGCATGAGACCTTGGATCTTTTCTTTTTGATCCTCGGTGATGCACAAATGAAGAAACAAACTTTTGTTGAATTTTGACCCTGAGAAACAAGCTAGTGAATCGTAGCCTTTTCTTGCTTTGATATGGCAAATAACTTTTTGCCTTTCTTCAAAATCAACTATGTGTGGTTTTCATTTTTTCTTTTATCTTCTTCTTTAAAAAATTGACGTGACCGAAGCAGAGGAGAGAGAAGAGAAAAAACTTTTGGTGAAAGTTTTGAACAAATTTAATTGAATTGAAACTTAAAAAATGTGTCACTTTAACCAAGAAAGTAATGAATTAAAATAAAATTTGAGTTCCAATAACCAAGGCATGAAGATTTTTCAATGTAAGACCCATGGATTTGAGATCACCGAATGGGATTTTGGAAGCTTTGGGCCAATTCTTTCTTTTCTTAATTTCTAGGTTCAGCCACTATTGTTTAAATTAATTTTTACACAAGGCTTAATTAATTCAAAGATCAGATTGGGCTTGTTTAACTTTAGGCTACCATGAAAACTAAGTTGATTCCCTGCACACTTAACCAAAATCATCAAACAACCAATTGGAACTAAATTATTAAACTCTTAATAATACTATAATAATGTTTGTTCATCGTATTAATTTAACATAAGCTTTCCAAACTCAATAGCATAAAAATATTTCTACATAGAATATAAGCTATCGTTGCAAATGTATTTTGTTAGTTGGGTGAATTAACATTCTAAGCATGTGGTCCTTTAAAAAAATTTTGTGCCGTGTGTACCAAAAGTTTGTATTGTATGCGTATTTTGTTGGTTGAGTGTCAATATTCTTGATATATGATCCTCCTTCAAAAGTTTCTGTGTTGTGCATCAATGTTTTGAACATATGTAGTCTTTTAAAAAATTGTGTTGTGCACTAAAATTTCTGTGCTGTACATCAAAATTTCTATACTCAGTAATTTTGCTAAACATATACAGGGAGTAAACTACCATTTCTATCCACAAAATTTTTGAAAGCCAACACATCTACCAATGAAAAAAAATTAAAGTTGTAACCATGAAAGATGGGTTCCGTACGACAAAATTATTCAAACGCTAAAAAATTACCTAAAAACCCAAAATTACCCTTTTTCTAACCCTATTTTCCAAACATCAACACCCCTACTTCAAATCTCAACCCTCCTTTTATTCTTTTCATGGATTTCACCACCTCCTTCACTAATACCACCACCGTCACCACCACCAAGCTAAGTTAGCAATATCTTCGTATTCTTCATCTACAACAACAATAATTTGCAGCTCCTTAAGAAGAAGAATTTGGTGGAAACATTATTTAGATCTAGTGGCATGACGAACCGTAGGGGGAAGCAGTTGATGACGTATGATGACAGCAAAGATGTAGGAAATGATGCTAATTTCGTCTAGGACGGAGGTTGCGAAGCTCGTGGTGGACCTCGAGAGGGTAAAGAGGAACTATCGCAACGAAGAGGACAAAAATGTTGGCAGGAGGCACGGAAGTTAGACCTTTGATGTCTTTGAATTGGCGGCCGGCAATTAATCCTTCATAGCTAATTCAGTCGCAGGAGAGATCTTTCCTCCAAACTCATTTCCCACCACACGACCCTCTTCTTTATCCTCTTTTCTTCGTCTTTGTGTTTGTTTACTATACTTTTATTAGAGACAATTTTACCTCGTTTTATTTGCATAATTTTTTTCTTTATCTCTGTATTTTTTCTTTAAAAACATAAAATTAAATGTTGTTGCAGTTATTTTTTGTTGTTGATTGATAAGATGCTGATGATGGTGGAGTCGTGCGACTGTAATTGGGGTAAATAGGGAGAAGGTGTTAGTGATGGTGGAAGATATAATTGTGGGACTGAGAATTTGGCAGTGTAGTAAGGTGTGGTTAGGATTGATGGTGGTGGACGAAGACAAGGGTGATGCATTATGGTTGCTAGAAAAAATGGGATAATAGATTGATGTTAGAGAGAGAGGGAGAGAGAGAGAGAGAGGTCATTTAGGTTTAATTAGTTTTGTCGTACGAAATCGATTTTTTATAAGTACAACTTCAATTTCGTTCTTTCATGGATAGATTTGTCAGCGTTTAAAACTTTTGTGGGTAGAAATAGTAGTTTACTCTATACATAAAAAAAAAGAAGAAAAAGAAATGATGATGATGACGACGATGACGATGACAATAATGATAATGAAGAGGGATGGGAAAGAAAAAGAAAAAGGAGAAGAAATCTAATAAGAAAAGAAAACAACGACTTATTAAAGCGACGATATTAAAAAAACGTGCACATACAATAAATATAACTTGATTGGATTTAATTTAAAAATTATTTAACCGCCAAATTTTATTGCATATGTAAATATAATGTATTGGTTAAATTTTATTCAAAAAGTTTCTTGTTTCCAAAATTATTATTATTAGGATATTACTAGTAAATAAAGACACTTGTTAAAAAACTAAAAATACTATTATAATCTTTTAAGATAAAAATTTAAATATTAGCATTGAGAATAAATAACTCATAACAATCTTTAAATAAATAAAAAAGTCGTAGCACTGTCAATTTAATTTAATTTGGTTCCCTTATATAATTTGTAATTAATGCAAATCTTTTATAACTCATTACTATTAATAACAATATGGCAGGGACGGACATAAGAGACCTCGCCCCTCTCCCAATTTTTTATAAAAGAAAAAATTAATAGTGATAAGTTATTAAGTATGATTTATTTTTTAAAAAAATTTATTTAGTATTTAGTTTAGTATAAATGAAAGTTTTAATTAAATAAAATTTATCAAATCTCATAAAATAGATTTTTTTTTCTTGTGAACGTTATTGTTGATTCATTTGTTATTAATTCTTTCTGTTTCAACTGTTACAATTGAGAGAACTTTTTTAACTATGAAATTGTGAAGAATAACTCGGAAACAAAATAAAAGATGAATTTCTTACTAATTGTCTTTTAATTATATTGAAAAAAAATTATAGAAAAATTTGACACAGATTCTATTATCAATAAATTTTATAATACGAAAAATCAACCACTTTATTAATAAAAAGTATACACATATTTTTATATTTTAAAATATATTTTTATTAGTATATTTTTGTAATATATTTTATATTATATTTTTTTGTATAATTTTTTAATATTATATATATTATTAATCTCTTATAATAATATTTTTTTATCCGTCTCTGACACTATATGGATATCAGATCCAATGTTTTTAAGCATAAAAATGGGTTTAAATTTTGTAAATCTATTTTTGTGGGAAACTGGCAAATAGCAGAGGCCAATTATTCAATTGTTCAAGATAAAAAAGAGGAATGCAAAAGCAGGAAAGAGTTCAAGTGGCTGATTTTTTAGGTTTTGTTTTATATTAGAATAAATGTAGACCTAACTCATTTCAATAAAAAGGTAAATAATATAAATAAATTAAATGCTCTTTAATATTATACTAATATTCTAAAATAAAATAGCTTATTTACATGTTTTAAATAATTTTATAAATTGAATCGGGTATTCGTTGGCATTTGAGATATTGCAGATTGATGAATTAACGGAGAGAGAGGGATTCGAACCCTCGGTAAACAAACAGCTTACATAGCAGTTCTAATGCTACGCCTAAGATTACTTAAATATATGTCAATGACTCCATATCAACTAAAAACAAGACAAAAAAAAATTCTAATTAGAATATATATTATTATTATTAACATATATATATAAGAATATATTATTCTTATTCCATAGTCCAAATAGATTCCAATGTATTCCAATACATATTCCAAACAAATACTTATGATTGTTGATTGTGATAAGAAAAAGAAAAGAAAGAAAAACTCTACTCGAATCCATTTGTGAAAGACTATACTAAATAAGATACATAACGAATTTCCAAAATTGAAAAAAAAAAAAACTAACATATGGGAAAAAGAATTAGAGAGTTAAGCAGGTCTTTTGGGGATAGAGGGACTTGAACCCTCACGATTTCTTAAGTCGACGGATTTTCCTCTTTCTATAAATTTCATTGTTGTCGAGATTGACATGTAGAATGGGACTCTATCTTTATTCTCGTCCGATTAATCAGTTTTTCAGAGGATCTATCAGACTAGGATGGAATGAATAAATTGATCAGTTAATATGAATATTCAATTATTTCTTTAACTTGGAATTGATTTGATTCACATCTTTCATTTGTGATAGACATCTTTCCATTTGTGATATAAGGATTCAAAAATAGGGATTTCGAGTAGTGTATTCATTAATCAATTGAAATAGTATTTCAGTACAAATACGTAAACAAGTCTATATACATATTTCTGTATAGCCTTTCGAGAATTTCATTTGTACAGAAGGCTTTTCAATAATAAATCAAATTAATTTAATTTATATAAAATTATTCAAAATATGCATATAAATTATTTTATTTTAAAATATTGGTATAATATTAGAAACTATTTGATTTGTTAATGTTATTTACCTCCAATAAAACTTGTTTAAGGGGAGAGGGATGCGCCTCATTTATACACATTATATAGATTATATGCAAATGTAAAATTTGTAAAAATAGATACAACTCTTTTATAAGATCGTGAATAAAATATTACGTATAAAATTTAATTACATACATGAATATTTATGAGATGATTTAATTAATTTGAATAAATTAAATACGTTCCGGTATTCTATTAAAATTGAATATGAGCTAATTCATTTTAAAAATTAATTCAAGATGCAAGAAGTGTTCTTTTATTTATGATAGATATAAAAGATTTTAGAGGTAATGTCTAAAATAGTCTTTGAAATTCTCAATTGGTTTTAGATTAATCTTTCACTTTTTAAAATGACCAAATAAGTCTCTCACTTTTAGAATTGTGAATCTTCGTTAGTCCAAAAGTTACTAAACGTTTTAACGGTGCTGAGGTGTACAGTGGCACTTAACTGCACGCTGATGTAGACAAACAATGAATTTAACTCAAATTGGTGTTCCAAATTTGATTAAAATGTCTAAATTAATCCAATTTTCACTTATAAAACCCTAACCCCCAAATGTTCATCTTTATTCTTCATCTTCACTCCTCTCATTCTTATTGATGTTGTTGATCTTGGCACTAATTTAAAGGATATTCAATCTCCGGCAACCTTTCATTTTTTGTTATTGTTGCTTTCTCATCCAACCAAACAACGCCTTCAGTTTCTTTTGGTCTCCACCATATTCTTTTCTTTGTTCCCACAAGTTTGATGATGCGATAATCCCAAAAACAATGTGCTTTAATTCCATTTCGAGTATTTGTGTCATTTGTTCCGAGGTTAATCAAACCATCACGAGATAGTTATTTTTCACTTCTTTTTCTAACGACGTAATCACTTCTTCTTTGTCTTCGTTTTTTTTTTGTCATTAGAAGCTTTGTGTTGTTGTTGTTTCTTTTTATTCTTATTGGAAGCTTCTTCTTCTTCAATTGATGTGGTTATGGATGTGTTGTTGTCATTACTAATTTGGAGGATTTGTTGTGTTGTGGTGTCGTCGAGTCTGGTGGTGGTGGTGATGGGGACAATCTTGTTGGTTATTGTTATTGAAGAGGGAAAGGTTGGTCATTGTTGTTGAAGATGGTGGTTAGGATCAACCAAAGGATGGTGCTACTTTTGAATCCATTATTACGTTAATTGGAATAAGGGTGCATTTGATTTTATTAACTATTAGTTTATATTCAAGGTTCGATTTTTCTTTTTTTGAGGTTGTTTCTTGCTTACAAAGGTGGTGTATGTGTGAAAAGAAACTTGAAAGTTTATAATAGTTTGAATTCCACAAAAATAGAAATTAGAAAATTGTTTAATATTTTTATTTTTGTTTAATTTGCTTTCTTCCTTCTTTTTGTGTTTTGTTGCTTATGATTATGATATGTACAGTTTGTTATGGCTAGAACAACAACAATGAAGAAGAGATGAGTAGAGACGAAGAACAAAGATAAACATTTGGGGGTTAGGGTTTTATAAGTGAAAATTGGATCAATTTGGACATTTTAATCAAATTTGGAACACTAATTTGAGTTAAATATCCACATCAGCGTGCAGTTAAGTGCCAACTTGGCACTTAACTGTACACCTCAGCACTGTTAAAACGTCCAGTAACTTTTAGACTAACGAAAATTCACGATTCTGAGAGTGAAGGACTTATTTGGTCATTTTAAAAAGTAATGGACTAATCTGAAGCGAATTGGAAATTTCAGGAACCATTTTGGACATTATCTCAAAGATTTTAATATTAAACGTGATAAATCATGACGATAACTTAAAAAAAATGTCACTGTGTGTAATAAAGACGACTAGATAGTAGCCTAATTAATTTAAAATCTAGTTAGATTATTGTCCAACTCACACAAATTGATTGTAATTTTGTTAAGAAATTAGCTTAGATGATTTATTTTAGGTGTGATTATGCATTAAGATTGGAAACCGACGCAATACGTTAAAAATTGCCACAATTTTTTTAAAAATAGCATAAGTTTTACAAAAATTCTTAAAATTAAATTGCATGACACCTAACTGTGTCGGTTGAGTAAACTGTCGTAACATATTTTTTAGAAGTTAAAAACCGCCGCAAATTAAAAAAACTTGTAAATTGGCGTATCTTTTGTAGTGCTCATTTTATGAGTCTTACTACTTTCTAAACTCACTTTTTTCTTTCACTTTCATCTCACAAACTCTGCACTAGAATTTTTTAATGGTATATTGAGTGTTGAGATGTGGAGATCAAGTTCTGAGCGTCTTTGTTTTAACGAAGATATTAAAAATTGACTCCTAATGTGAAAGTTTATCAATAGAACCATGATACATGAAGGTAAAGTGATGAATTCAGATGAAAATCAAAATCAATCTTTCTTATCAAGCATTTTTCAAACATATATTTTAAAACGATCTTTTAAATTTTATAAAAAATAAAATAAAAACAAAATTTTATTATTTTATTGTCTTTTAGTAAATTATAAAAACAAAAAGAAAAAATATTATGAGCCAATTCTTTTTAACTAATAAAATAGTTAACAATTGATCATTAAAAAATAATAAAAATATTTAAAATTCAAGTAAAAAATATTTAAAAGTGAAACTAATAAAACTAATTTAAAGCTTAAAATTTAGAATTCATAATTTAGGATTTATAATTTAGCATTTAGAATTTAGAATTTAGAATTTAGAATTTATAATATAGAATTTAAAATTTAAAATTTAGGATTTAGGGTGATTAGTGGTAGTGGCATGAGGCGATAATCAGTAAGGGTGACAGTAATTCGAGATTAGCGGTGGATTACTGGCAATGGTTGTTAGCGGTAGGATGGCGGTGGTGGTAGGTTGGCTTGTGTTGGGAGGAATTAGAAAAAGAAGAAAGAAAATAAAATAAAGAGTAATCTATAAAAAAAAAAAAACAAATTTTTTGTATAGTTGAATAGATTTATTTGACAGTCCAATATTTTGTTGATTAAAATTGATTGCAATTATATTATTTTTTAGTATAATTGAAATAGAAAATACTAAAAAAAAACATTTTTTAAATCAAACGTTTCTTTAGCGTGGGCATCAATTTTGAGAGAACTATGTAATGTTGGAAATTCTAGCAATTACATACATATATATCTAGCCCAAGTCTAAAAGAGGCATGGGTTAATTTCCATATTGTAATTGTCTAACAAAACAAAGCTTTGTGTCTTAAAAATATGATCATACATTTATACTTATACAATTATATATTGCATGGGAATGATTTTTTATTGATAAAATTGATACTAATTTTGTAGATTTTAATTAGAAAAAAAGAATATTTTAAAAGTTTATTTTATACACTAAATTTGCACTATTCATTTGATTTTTAAAAGTGATTTAAATCGCCTAAATTTATTGATGACAATATAAAATTAATATTTTAAATACTAAAATAGACGTTATATTTGGAGGTTTAGAAAAAAAATATTCTCGACTAAGGTTTTATTATTGACAATAATGTGACGATAATAGGAGAATGTTTTAATGTTACTAAAATAATAGACGACTTTAGTAAAAATATGACTATTTATATTGTCTCTTCTTATCAATTTAAATTTTTGGGATGAGCTGTTTCATAATATAATATCAGAATTTTATGT
Source organism: Arachis duranensis (assembly GCF_000817695.3). Classification (NCBI taxonomy): domain Eukaryota; kingdom Viridiplantae; phylum Streptophyta; class Magnoliopsida; order Fabales; family Fabaceae; genus Arachis; species Arachis duranensis. Next base: position 81,662,943 of record NC_029773.3, on the reverse strand, counting down.
CCAAAAAATAGCGTTTGTTTTCAAAAATTACGATTGAGACTATAGGATTGGAATTCAGTATTGTGTTTGGTGGTTAGAAACTATAACTAAAATTTTAATATTGAGACACACAATTCTAGTCCCTTCAATACCTCTAAAAGGTTGAGACATAGGAGACAAATATTTTTTGGAATGAAGACTGAAACTTTAATAATATTTTTTTTCAAGAATATACTCATTTAACTTTTCAAATTCTAAATCTACTCTTCAACCTCTATATTTATCTTAAACTAAACATAATATTGAGATATAACTCATTTTAATATATTTTACATCAAACACAAAACAGAGACTTAATTTAGTCTATGTCTTTTAATCTTAGTCTCCCTTTCAAACGCAACCAAAAAGTCTTGAATTTGATCTTTGGTGAATTCCAAAAATAAAAAAATAGCATAAAATAAATAAAAGAAAAAAAGAAGGCCTATACAAAAATCAAGTAAATCTAAAAGTTCTTATTCGAAGAAAAATATTAAAAATATAATTATTCATATTATTTTTTTTATTAGCTTAAATTTTTGAAATGAGTGATTTTATGATAGATTTGACTGTCAATTTTAATATTTTATTTTTAATTAATTTTTAAAACTTTAGTGATAAAAAATTGATGAAAAATATTAAAAAAAACATTGACCATCGATTTTTGACGTAAAAAAATACACTATTTTTTGTAGTGATACATAGTGTCTTTCATAAGTTAACTTTTCATCAATATGGAGTTCAGCCTATCATCTATCATTTATCATTTCTAAGACTTGATATGAATATAAACATGTGACCTGATATGTATCTAACTATCTAAATATCTATTGTTGAAATATTTGAGTGTAACCGTAAATGGACAACTTAAGAGGGGAAAAAAAAGTCCATAGACGAACATGTGGTGGTGTTACACTGCCGAATCATTTGGCATGTTTTGCAACTTAGCTTGGATAATGAAAATGACGCATAACACAATCCACCCCCCAGCTATATCGCACTCACTTCTTTTGGATTTTCAGCTCCACTCTTGGCCTTTTCCACTTTTGTTCTTCCCAATCATCCATCGATAAAAATTCAGGTGAAGTCGACTTCATGTAAAGTTGATATTTAAGAACTGTTAGATAAAAAATTAGTTAAATCAGTCAAATCATCTAATGACTCTTAAATATCAACAAGTCGACTGCACCTGAGTTTCCACCTCATCCAATACATAGAGTCCTTTCAGCTTTCATTTAAGACTAATACTTCAAATTGTGCTTGGTCAATTTTTTAATTAGATGCTTTAGTTACGTTTTAATTTTAATTTTAATTACTAAATAAATTCTTAAATTTTTAATCCATTAGGTAAATCAGTCTTTATATCAGAATATCGTATTAGAGGATAACAAGTTTAGTTAAATTAGTTCTAATTATTATTTAAAAAATACATAAAAACATCTTTTTTTTTAAAAAATTTCTCATATCAATCTTTTTATGTATATAAATTTCATTAATTTTTAACAAAAAATTGATATAAAAATTAATTTATCTAATAAAAAAATAATTAATTACTAATTTAGTAATTAAAATATGTTAACAACTAAAATGTCTGAAAAAAATTGTTGATTGATTTGGATATATTACTTAGTACCTATTAATCCATTAATAATGCAAATAACATAATTATATGACCCATTGCTTTTTATTTAGTGGAGAATCCCTAAATGGCACTCTTTTGAAAAATTATTATTAAGTTATCACCAATTTTTAAATTGTTTATCCATATGATTGAGAATTTGCATTTCAAACTCTATATTGGCTAATCAATTTTGATGGGTATGGTGAATAGTTTATTAGTTTATTTAAGTAAATATTAGATATTTAATTTTGTCTTGTATATATAGTAATTTATTAGTCAGTAATAAATTTTTAATAAAATTTTGATAAATAATAAATTAGTCTTTGATATGGAATTTAGATCCTCTAAATTTTGAATTTTTATTTTAGAGAGTAAAGTGTGATCTCTCATATTTGAATGATTTTTTTTTCATATTTTCTCTTGATCTCACCTATGAAATAAATAGTAAAAAATCAGATTTTTTCCTCTAAAGTAAAATTCAAAATTTAGAGGATCTAAATTCTTGATACATGGCATCTTGGAACATATTCTTTTACTTTCAAATATATGGATCTTTTAATTTTATTCTTTGAAAAAGCTTGGACATTTATAGATCAATTTAACTTGAACTTTTTTTTCCTTCCGAAAGTGGGTTATTAAACTTATAACCTTCACGTACACAATAAGGATGTCATTTTCCAAAAGAACAAAACTACTTGTGTAATAATAGAATAAGATTTTAAGATTGAAAAAATAAGCTGATAATGACATTTGTGAATTCTCTTTATTTTTTTCTCTTAAAATTTGGTGAATTCATTAAAAAATTTCTTTTATTTTTTTTGGTGCCCAAACTTTTCTTTCATTTAATTTGTATTATTTATAACAATATTTAATATAATATTGTATAATATATAAAAATATTAAACATATCATTGTCTAAACCTAAAAGACCAAATATATATACATTTTTTGGTTGTACATCGAGGCCTAAATTCAAATAAAAAAAAATTAATAACTACTATTCACATGCGCTCTATCCATTCCCTTAGCCTCATGCCCTCATCACTCAAGATGGTAAAAGACCAAATATATATTTCCAAAAGCAGAGAAAGGTCATTAAATTTTAATAAACCGTGCAAACAAATCAGATCATTTTCTCATTCCTCCTTTTTAGTTTACCCTTCGCCCCTTCCACCACCAAAAAGCTGAGAGTGAAATTTCGAAAAAAAAAAAAATTGGAAAACTCACAAGGCCACCAAATCCCTAATAATTGATCGTTAATTGTTTTTTTAATTTTTTCTATTGAAAAAAAGAAACCTAGGTCCTAGAGTCGGGTAGATAGACATTGAAAAAAAGTACACGTCATCTTGCATTTGTTGTTTGCGCTATAAATAGCAGAGGCGGAGCCACAATTGCCTCCATTTTAACACAGTGGACAGAGCTCACTGAGGCACTCAGCTCCAATAACCCAACCCAACTCAAACCCATAACAATCGCCATAACTAACAAACAAAACATACGCACGCTTTCATTAGTAGGGTTTATGCTTTTTAGTTACGCTTATGCCTCTCTCTCTTCTCGCCATAGTTATATTTAAGATTTTAAGTTAGGACCGCGGACCATTCCGTTTCCGTGAACCACCGTAACAGAAAAACCGAAAGCGGTTATAGAGAGAGAAAGTACTGAAGCATACTCTCTCTCTTTCTAGAGAGAGAAGTAGTTGTGATCGAAAGCAATGGATACTTACGCGGTGCATTTGGCCATGGCAGCACTCGTCGGAGCTTCCGTCGTGGCCATGTCGGCGTACTATATGCACCGCAAGACGCTGTCGCAGCTGCTGGAGTTTGCCAAGACGGTGGAGAAGGAAGTGGCTGCTGGCGGCGGAGTGGAAGGAGGCGATGAGTCGCCGATGCATTTGAAGAAGAGGCGCGGTGGTGCGAGAAGGAAGAGAGGCGGAGGTTATCGGTGGAGCTCGGCGTCGCTGCCGGACGTGGCGACGGTCTCCGGCGGCGGACTGGATGGAGAGGAGAAGCGGAACGGAGCGTTTCATGTTGAGGGGATTCCGGCGGGGCTGCCGCGACTGCAGACTCTCCGCGAAGGTATGGCTACTACGATGGAACTTCTGAATGGTTATTATTATGTGATGATTTTGGTGCGTTTTATTGACACTGATTGTTGATTGAGCATTGACTCAGTGAGTTGAGCTATATTGTGGTAAATTATTTGGTGTTCAATTGATAATGTTGCAGTGTGTAGACCAATTTTGAAGTTTCAAAATGGCTTGCGTTTATTATGTATTATGGACAGAAAGTTCACACGATGTTAGGAAAAGAATACGAGACAGTATTCTGGAAGCTGGTATTTTTGTTTTAGGTGAATGGATGATAGTTTCGGTATAAAAGAAAAGAAAGGCGAAGAAATGAGAATATTTTCTGTTTGTAGACAGGTCTCCATAACAATCAATAACAGTTCAATTCTAGACTTAATAACTGTTCACTGAAATTTAGGAACAATTTTATTCAGCAGGTTCCAATAAATAAAACTAAGAAATCACATAACTTCAGAAGGGAAAGAAAGAGTAAGGGAAGTAAGCTGAAGTATCAGTCTTCTTGGAGCATATTTCGGTGATATCCCTCCTTGGAATTCAGCTAGACAGTTTTTCAAAGATCACTGTTTCTCTAAGGAAACGCAAATTTATTTCGTATGATAATACCTTTGCGAGTTCCCGGAATTGAGATTTACTTATAATTGTTTGTTGTGTTTTGCCCTGCAAATTTTGTACTTTAAACATTTAGCATCAATATATGGTGTTGGTGTAGAGGTGTGGACTGTGGAGTGAGTAGCATTCATCTTTTGTTGCCACTATGCTGGATTTATAGTTTATACTGTATACTGTACTTCAGATGCTCTAGACCACCTGTTACAGAAAAGGGTTCTTTACCTTTTTTTTTTCCGTTTCTTTTTTGTTCTTTTTTCTTTCTCCTGACCAAGATAACCTTACAGGAAAATCAGCACAGTCTGGTTCCTTTAAGAGAAGTCTTTTAAGACCAACTTCTCCCAAATCTCCTGTTGTAAGTGCTAGCGCTTTTGAAAGTGTAGACGGATCAGATGATGATGATGATAATTTGGGAGACAGTGTTAAACTTGATACAACATATCTGCATACAAATGGAAATGTTGTAAGTCTGTTATGCACTTTTTGCCATTGTGTTTAGCATTTATTTATACTTTATGTAAAAGAAAGTTTTCTGTTTATGGGATAAGAATTCTCTGTCCTATATTACACGTTGTGATGTAGGACAATTACTACATATTTTTGCTTCTCCCTTGATTGGAATCACCTTATTTTTTTTCCATGTTACTCTTTAACTAGACTTCAATTCTCAGACGATGTAATGTTCAATGTCTGCCAAAATAAAGAGTTTGGATGTTAAAATGTATGCAGGGGCCAGAAGGTAAAAACCCATATGAGTCTTTACCTGATCATGTTAATGCCAATGGAGAGCAAATGGCAATTGCACCTTCAAGTATGATCAGATCACATAGCGTTTCTGGTGATCTGCATGGTGTGCAGCCTGATCCAATAGCAGCTGACATCCTGAGGAAGGAACCAGAGCAAGAAGTTTTTGCACGACTGAAAATCACTCCGCTTGGTATGAAATATTGCTTATTATCTTGAGTGTAATAAATTACTTTTAGGGGTTTCTTATGGAATGTATATAACCTGCTTAATTCAAATGCCTTTTTACTGAATATATTTGTAATTGAAGAAAACCATATAGCAAATTGTAATGATTTTTTATTGCTGTTTAGAGTCCCCATCACCTGATGAAGTTGAAGCCTATGTGGTTCTTCAAGAATGCCTTGAAATGAGAAAAAGATATGTTTTTAAAGAAGATGTTGCTCCATGGGAGAAAGAAGTTATATCCGATCCCTGCACCCCAAAGCCTAACCCAGACCCATTCTTTTACACCCCTGAAGGAAAGTCTGAAGTGAGTTCTTTCCATTTTTGTTATTTTCTAGATTTCCACATGTGAAACTTGATATCCTAGTTTATATCCTCTGATTAAATGAGCATTATTTCTCTTGTCCTGCAGCATTACTTTGAAATGCAAGATGGGGTTATTCATGTATATCCAGATAGAGACGGTAAGTAGCTAAGCTCTTTTATGTAATATTTTTCTTTTAAAATGATTTTACCACTCTAGCTGGTATTCTTAAGCGTTCCTGTTTACAAATTGCAGCCAAAGATGAGCTTTTTCCTGTAGCCAATGCAACTACATTTTTCACTGATCTTCATCAAATACTTCGAGTCATAGCAGCAGGGAATATCAGAACTTTATGCCATCATCGGCTTAATCTTCTAGAACAAGTAAGAGCATCTTGAACATGCTGGATATAACTAATAAAGTGTATTTAAATTGAAGATTGGAATCATGTGGTTGTTTGACATTTTTCTTTACATTTTGCATGCAGAAATTCAATCTTCATTTGATGCTAAATGCTGATAGGGAATTTCTTGCTCAGAAAAGTGCTCCACATCGAGACTTCTATAATGTTAGGAAAGTTGATACACATGTCCATCACTCAGCATGCATGAATCAGAAACATCTTTTAAGGTTCATAAAATCAAAGCTGAGGAAAGAGCCTGACGAGGTGATAGTTCAGATCTCTTTATCATCCTGTTGTAACATGATTTTCTTTAAGGCTGAATAGATAAATCATAAATCAAGCACCTTTTCTTTCGAAACAATCTAAGTTACCATGATAGTACACTCATTTCTGTTTAAATCTCTTGATAACCTCATTCAAAGCCTTCTCAAGTCTTTTTTCCCCCTAACCACTGGTATATTTCCCATCTGATCTACTTTCATGACTGGATGTTCTATCAGTCTTTTTCCCACATATCCAAACCATCTAAAGATAAGTTCCACCCTCTTTCAACAATAGGCACCACTTTGGCTTTCTCTTTCATGTCCTCTTTTCTTATTCTGTCCTCGTTTCTTATGCTGTCAATTCAAGTATGGCTACTCATCCATCATATAAGCATCTTCATTTCGGTCACACTAAACTTATGTTCGTGTCCACCTTTTACCATCCAACACTCCATTTCACACAACATATTTGGTTTAATGGCAATGCGATAAAATTTACTTTTAAGTTTTAAAGGTACATTTTTTGTTGCATATGAAGCGTAAAACACACCTCTGTTTTGACTAACCTGTTTGAATCTTATGGTGTACATGATCCTTTCTTTCTCCATTGTCTTACGTAATACAATTAAGACAATTAAGATACTTAAATCTCTTGATATGTGATATGAAGTAAATTTTTCTATAAACATAGAAATTTGGATTGTTAATTCAACATATGAATGTGATGGATGATACTGCTGAAATACTTGTGACATTCAGGATACTTAAAATGATCAACTGATTATCATCATTGCAGAAGTCAATACCAAATGCCTTTTATTATACCGTTTTGATTACTAATATCTTGTGAGTTGTATTTTAGGAAGATTATTACTGTGAATAATCTTAACTTTTCCAGGTTGTAATATTTAGAGATGGGACATATCTGACCTTGAAAGAAGTTTTTGAGAGTCTGGACTTAACTGGGTAAGATCTTATTCTGTGCTTTCTATTATTATCATAATTTATAACTGAATCTGGTAGCATTAAGCTTCTGCAAGTTAATCTGCTTTTTGAACATATTTTTTACAGATATGACCTCAATGTTGACCTTTTGGACGTTCACGCAGACAAGAGTACATTTCATCGTTTTGACAAGTTCAATCTTAAATACAATCCTTGTGGTCAAAGTAGGCTCAGGGAGATATTTCTAAAGCAGGATAATCTCATTCAAGGTAATTTCCTTTCAGAATTATACATTTATTTTAGAGTTTAGGGTTCAGTATTATACATTTTGAAGTCCTATGTAATTCACTTATTTATTTATTTATAAATAGTCACAGTGGCAGAAAACCTGTTGGCTTTTTGGAGTCTCTTTACTTGTTACATTCTACTTCAAATAAGGATTTTATCTAACATGCTAAAATTCAATAAAGTCCATCTGAGGACAGTTGCTGTGTGGAAAAAGAGAAAAAAAAAAAAAAAACCCTCCTGTGCTGCGAAACATTGAAACTTGTTAGTAGCTGTCTAATTTCACCAAGCCATATCCATACAAACTTGGATAAAAAGAGTTGGTTGGGTGCTAGTTGAATGATTTTCTAGAATATATTCTCAAGCCTACTTGATCTATATTAATTAGCTTTATTTTGGTTGTTGAACTCATTAGGTTGGTTTTATAAAAGCTATATCTACTTGCAGTTTTAGATTGTTGTCAAAAGCAACCGCTATCTATGGATTAAGAATTAGTTCAAGAAGCAAATAAGAACGTCTTGCAAAGTAATAACATGGGGATATTGACAAAGTGTTTCGGCATTCATGTTGGAGTTCATTATTATGATCTTTGTTGATTGATTCGGTTTTTATCATCATTACTTACTAGCGCTCAAACTATTGTCTTGCATTAAATAGGTCGTTTCCTTGGTGAGTTGACAAAGCAAGTGTTTTCTGATCTCGCTGCCAGTAAATATCAGGTGCTTTCCCATATCCTGTCATGTTACAACATAAAATTCTAAAATTCAAGTAGAACACTTCATTTTGATTTATTTATTTAATTTTGAATTAATTTAATTTAAACCGTTTTAGGTGTTAGTTTCCTATGTGCTTTTCCTCGGGCATTAAAATTAACATGGACAAGTTTCTTACTATGCTATTTTGTATATAGTTTTTGTAAACTTGGCTTTGCTATAAGCATGTATGTTTGTTTTTTTCAATTCTGATTCAAGTTCCACGAAAAGGCAGGCTACTAACTAGCATAGTTGTACCCCCCTCTTCTTTTTCCCCATGTGTGTCTAATATTTTTAAATACAACTTTGATTATTTTATATTAAGGAAAGGTCTACTTAAATTTATTTTTTCTATTAGTATTGGCCAATCTGTTTAAATTAAGTCTTAGCCTTTTTATTCATAACATTTTTCTTTTCAAATTAAAATTTAGATTCTTAATTTTTGTGAACTATCAGCAACTGGATGAAGCATCCTTTCTTATTTTTATTTATTTAAAAAATAGAATTTTTCATTTTTTTGGTTTTATGATTTCCCATTTTCCCATGTAGCGGTATGAGTTTTTGTTGTTGATATTTATTTCCATTTCTTTATCAGTACTTTGTTGGGATTCCCTCCTAGATGCTTGTTAACTTGTGTCTTTCCTTACCTAATTTATTTGCAGATGGCTGAATATAGAATATCAATATATGGTAGAAAGCAAAGTGAATGGGACCAATTAGCTAGTTGGATAGTGAATAATGATTTGTACAGCGAGAATGTTGTTTGGTTAATTCAGGTATTTTCTAGCTTTTATTTGCTTAAATCGCATATCAGTTTTATTATCACAATTTATAGTGAGGTTTTATTTTTAGCTTCACTTAGTTTTCATGCATTAATTCATACCATCTGATTTGCTCATTTTCAATATCATAGCTTTCAGCTCCATATCATTTTTTTTCATGTTTTTTATTTTACTGTTTTCTAATTTAGATTATGAGTTTGAGTAAAACATTTTCTGGCATAATTTGCACTGATTGTAATGTTGTCATTTGTCTATTGATATATTTCTTATAAAATCTGTCTTGCAGCTTCCAAGGTTGTACAATGTGTACAAAGAAATGGGAATTGTTACCTCATTCCAGAACATGCTTGACAATATCTTTATTCCTCTCTTTGAGGTTACTGTTGATCCTGATTCCCATCCTCAGCTTCATGTTTTCTTAAAACAGGTTTGTTTCTCATCTACACTTTGAATTCATTTTTGGAGTAAACATCTATTGCTCCTCCAAGGGAACAAGTGTCATTAGTTTGATTTGATCCTCTAATTTCAAAATAGTTCATCACGTCACTTTAAGCATTAAATTGGTTGCTTTGGTGACCAATTTGAAGTGCTCTTCATTGGACCAAGTTTATGATACTTATGTTTTCAGAAGACCAAAATCGGTGTTAGTTCTGCCTTTCATACAATAGCTGTTCATTCCCTTAAGATTATAACTTAATGCCTGCTGATTTAGGTCTGTATTTTGTTACCTGTTCGCTAATTAAATATCAAAGGGAATGTGGATGTTTAGAACTATGCATTGTGCAAGTTGACCTCAGTCATATTTGCTCTTGCACTATATATTAATCATTTGGTTATTTATTTATTTACATTTACAGGTGGTTGGGTTGGATTTGGTGGATGATGAAAGCAAACCTGAAAGACGGCCAACAAAACACATGCCCACACCTGCTCAATGGACTAATGTATTCAACCCAGCATTTTCATACTATGCGTATTACTGTTATGCTAATCTTTACACCTTAAACAAGGTATATGGTTTTTATCCACAACTGTAGGTTTTACTATCAATTTTTGGTGCTTAGGTAGTCACTCTCATTATTAGAGCATAAATCCATTTTTATAATGAGCATTCTTTTTTGTTAATATCTTACAATAATGCATGCAATTCATCTTGAATTGCATAATTGTCAAATCATACTGTATTAATGCTTGCAGTCATTCAGATCTGACATTTACTTTGGACAGTCTATACATCACTTGTTTCTTTTCAATTTTGTTTTGATGCACCAACATTATACCTTATGAATATTTCTCAGCTTCGGGAATCAAAAGGAATGACAACAATCAAATTCCGTCCACATTCTGGAGAGGTATACACTGGATACCCAGAGTATATTTCTTTCTTTATTTGTTCATTTTTATATGGAAACCTGATGCATCATCATATTATCATCAGGCTGGGGATATTGATCATCTTGCTGCAACCTTTCTTACGGCCCATAACATTGCACATGGAATCAATTTGAGAAAATCTCCTGTACTTCAATATTTGTATTATTTAGCCCAGGTATTGTCCTTTTTCAACTGGTTACTTAGTTGTGAACTTGAGATATTTGTAGTGACTAATTTTCATTGGATTTTTTTTTATCAGATTGGATTGGCAATGTCTCCTCTGAGCAATAACTCCCTATTCTTAGATTACCACAGGAACCCTTTTCCAATGTTCTTCTTACGAGGTTTGAATGTTTCACTTTCTACTGATGATCCACTCCAAATTCATTTAACAAAGGAACCATTGGTTGAAGAGTACAGTATAGCTGCTTCCGTGAGATCTCTCTCTCTCTCTCTATATATATATATATATATGGTATAGGAAGACAGTGCTCACAGTCAGGACACTTCCTTCCTTTACAGGTTTGGAAGTTGAGCTCATGTGATTTATGTGAAATTGCCCGCAATTCAGTTTATCAGTCAGGCTTCTCACATGCCTTAAAGGTACATCTTTTATCCTGTCTCTCCTGGATAAGAATCCTGTACCCTCAACCTCAAGTCATAACTTAGTTTTGTCTTGTCCAAACGTGTACTCAATGTATCCCGCAATGTCCTTTTAATGGATGAGGTTGACCGAAAATTCAATCAATATTTAACACGATCATCTTAGCGTATATGGTTTTAAATTTTTAGTTACTGAACTTTGAATCTCTGATACAGTTCAGTTATATATACACTGAAAAAGAAAACCCCTCAAAACTTATCTATATTTTCGTATACGGTAAAAAGTGAATAAATAAATAGTAACGGTATCAAAACTGGTTATTACATTAAGCATAAATATGCTTCCTTTATTTTGTTGAAATAATATGTAGTGGCATGATATATGATGATACTAGATGTTTATTTAAAAACTATAGTTCGTTTTTCTTCTAACTGATACTTTGTTTCCAACTAATCCTTTTTTTGTTCAGTCACACTGGATTGGTAAGGAATATTACAAGAGGGGGCCAAACGGAAATGACATTCACAAAACTAATGTTCCTCACATCCGGTTGGAATTCCGCGACACGGTATGGGTTTAATGGTTAACACATTTAACTCGTGTCTCTTGTTATGAGTTGAATTTAATAATTTAACCCTTGGTTGATAAATGTGTATGAAAATAATTTCATCATGTGATCTGTTAGACAAGAGTCACACAGTATGATTGCTGTCCTTGCAGATATGGAGAGAGGAGATGCAACAGGTTTATTTGGGAAAAGCCATTATTCCCGTAGAAATTGACAAATAATATGCCAGAGGCATGTATTGATGCGTACTTGAACAAGTGGAGGTTGTGAATTTGGATTTGGTTTATTTTAAAATGCACAATTGTTATAATGAGAAAGTGAGGGGTTAAATATCCTTAGATCAATAATTTGTTTTTTATGTGGGCTTATTAAATGATCCAAAGGATAGTTAATCCCCTCATTTTCTCACTGTACTAACTTTTACTTTAGAGGAGGCAATTCCAATGGTTTTAGCATTATAATGTAGCAATAACCGAGTATCCAATATTTATTGAATTTCTTCAAATAGGTAGAGATTGAATTCTGCAAATTCGTCCAGCGATCAAAGATACCACTCAGGCTGAAGATATTAGTAGCTGAAGCAGTACATAATTTGTAATTTACAAGACCACCGAGCTTGAGCATGGATCAAGGACTACACTGCTACATGTCAACATGGCTTGGGGAACGTGTTCTCTTGTATTCACATGGGCTACAAGCCTACAAGTAAAACGGGTAGTGTTAGCAATAACTGCAAGCTTTGGGCAAATGATGATGCCTGTTGCTGCTGTAAATATATAACATTACGACCTTCAGAGGGAAGAGAGATTCTCTCTCAAAATTTTGACTCTCTTTTTGTCCATATAGTATCCCCTCCCTTGGTTGATAAAAACAGGGAGCCTGTCACTTTTGGCATACATATTTGATAATGCCATGCAATATTTCAATGCCTGAGCTAGATAGAGAGTGAGTTGAGGTTTATACTATTTATACCATAAATAAAATGAACTTCATTGAAATCCCAATATTGAAGGTTGGGATGGAATTGGAAGCATATTGTGCAACCATTTCAATAACATTATTTATTTATTATTACTGTTGACGTACATGCACATTCTACTTGAACGCGTCACAACAGCACCAAAATAAATTATAAGTTTAGGGATAAAATGTGACAATCTGATAAGTTTTGGAAATCGTTGGCAATCTAACATAAAAGTTTAGAAGATGTGAGACAATCTGATTATAAGTTTTGGAAATCATTGGCAATTAGGAGACCTTATCTTAATTATATTGCGCAACAGAAAGAAGCAAAATAAATGGTGTGGTTTGAACGTTGTTATTGCAATAATGCATAAGAAGAGTTTAGAAGTTTTAAGTGGTGGCTTGGTTTGTTCTCTGCCAAGACCACAATTCGTCAATTCTACAACGAAGGAGGACAATTCTTTTCTTCATATTAGTCCATTATTGCTTTTAGTTTCCTTTTCCTCTAAAGTTTACCAACTCAAAATTTTAAGTTACTTTGTTAGTTGCTCAAATCACGTTATAACAAAATCAGTTCAGATTAGAAAAAATTAAGATGAAATGTAATAAGTATAAAGAATGCTAAATGCTAATAGAACAAAGTCACTAACAAACCAACCAACTGAGGTTACCCGATACCAACTAGCAAACCATGAACCAAAATTCAGAATGGACATGACGGAGCTACAATATGTGATTATGAGTAGCCTATGAATATAAGTACCCAAGTATCCTAGATATTTGCAAGACAAAACAAGCAACATAGAGCTGGAGGGATCATTAACTTGCCCAGGCAAAGCGAGAATCCCACGGTGGTTCTATATTTTTTGTTTGTTGTCCACGGTATCTCCCATTCCAACAGACAAAGGACTAATTCGTCGTGGATCTAAACTCCATTTAAGGGTTTGTTGCTAGCCAATAAGTTGTTCAGTTGCTGCATGTATAAGGCGGAATTCGAAACCTTAACGGACAAGTGAATTGACCACTCGACCAATCCAAGTTGGTTCGCGGTGGTTCTATTTTGTTTGGAAAGTTTTTGCATCAACCTGAGATAAAAATAACAACATAAATTACATTTTATTCAATCCCGTTACACATTCAAGTCTTTTTTAGCAATCAAGTCTAATTAAGTTGGTCCAATCTCAACGAAAACCAATTTCATTAGTAAGAGTGTGTCTACATGCTCCAATTCTTCACTAACGTGAACATTCGTAAGTCGTAACCCGCGTTCTTTCTTCTTTTTCTTCGTTTTTTTCTTGTTCTCCACTATTTTTTCCTCATCATCATTCTTTTATTGCTTCTATTATTGTTTGCGTTTTTTTTTCTTCATCTTTCTGGTGATTTTGCATCATTATGTATTTTTCTTTTTCTTTCTTTGATTTTTTTCTTTTCTTTTTACTCTTATTAAAATAGTAAAACAAAAAGAATTATGAAAAGGTGAAACAAGTAAGAGAAGATGAAAAAGAAGAAGAAGACGACGATGATAACAAAAAAGAAGAGGAAGAATTTTGAGTTATAACTTATGCGAATTTATTAGCACCGAAACTTTTTAACGGTGACATAAGAAGTTTTAATTTTGACTTCAAAATTATGGGAATGTGAAAGAAGAAGAATTTATTTGAAAAATGACACCGAAATTGTTTAACTATGACATAAAAATTTCTTATTTTGATATTGAAATATTTTAATTATGACATAGAAATTTTTTAACAGTGTCATTTCCAACTAAATGATGTACTTTTCTCATTATTGAATTAGTTGGGAGATATTGAATTCATATATAAGTGATTTAACCAATTTTGTCTCATTTACAACAAATTGACGTATTTTTTTATTCTAAAATATATTTAAATATATTTTGTTGGTTGAGTGCATAGACACACATAAAAGGGGACAAGTGGAAGCCTTGACCCCTCCAGCTTTTAAAAAAATTAATAGTAGTAAGTTATTAAGTATGATTTAACTTTTTTCTTAAAATATATTTAATATTCAACTTAGTATAAATAAAAGTTCAATGCAATCCAAATATTATTAATTTTTAATATCTAAAAAGTAAGTAATAACATTAAAAAAAATTGAAAAAAGATATTATTATCATTTTTTTAATTGAATAAAACTTTTCAAATTTCATAAAGTGAATTCTTTCTCTTCTTGTACCTGTTCTTCTTGATTTGTTTGGTATTAATTTTTTTTATTTCAATTATTACAACTGAGATATCTTTTTCAGTTATGAATATTATGAAGAATAGACTTAAAAACAAAATGAAAAATAAATTTATTGCTAATTGTCTTTTGATTTACATTAAGAAAAAAATTGCTAAAAGATTTGACATAAATTCTTTTATCGATGAATTTTATGATATGAAGAATTGACGTGTATCATTTCATTAGTAAAAAATACACATATTTTTTATATTTTAAAATATATTATCTATCAATATATTTTTGTAAAGCATCTTACATTATATAATTTATTTGCATATATATTTTTGTGTTTTGCTAACTTGTGCCTTAAGGGCATACGTTAAGCTTATCATAAAAGAAAATGTTTTATAAAATTATCACAAAAATTAATTTTTTTTTTACATTTTTAATGCATTTAATACATCAAAAATATTAAAAAATTTCTATTATTATATTTTTAAATGTGTCCTTAGGGCACAAATTAGTTAAATCCTATATTCTTAATATTATATATGTTATTGGCTCCATAATAATATTTCTGGATCTGTCTCTGATTTTAAACTAAAGTTTTGAATTTATGACTTTTTAAAGATTTTTTGTGTCATTTACTAAAAATCTATGTGTCAGTTCTAAACTAAATGATGTGTTCTGTTATTACTAAATTGATTGTATGGTATTAAACTGTAAAAAAAGAGGAGGTGGAAGAGTTTTAAGTTATTCAAAATTTATCAAAAAATAACACTTAGATTTTTTAAGGTGAGAATAAATTTTTTAATTTTAATACCAAAATTTTGTAACTATGACACAGGTTCTTGTGAAGAGGATGAAACAAATTATGAAAATTTTTTAATTGTAAAAGAGGAAGAGGAGGAGTTTTTAATTGTACAGAATTTATTAGAAAAATAGTACTAAAATTTTTTAATTGACATAGAAAAATCTTTTACTTTAACACCAAAATTTGTAAACTATAACATAGAAATATGATATATTTTTGTATCGTTAAACTAATGGTGTGATATTTAACTAAGCACAAAAAGAAGATGTAGATGATGATGACTATGATAATAATGATGACGTGATAATAACAAAGGAGCAGAAAAAAAAGAAAAAAAATAAATCAAATGAGAAAAGAAATAAGAGAAAGAGGTGGTAGTGGTGGTGGTAGCAACGACCATAACAAAGAAAAAGATGAGAAAAAAGAAAGAGAATAAGAAGAAAAAGCAGGAGTGGTAGCCATTATCAGCGGCTAGTTTTGAACGGCTCAGGAACAAGCTCAGAGTTGTGCCAAAGCACACCTTGAGCTTGAGGGGGGTATTGAGGATCACTCTTTTCAAGCAGTAAAAATAGAATCTGCAAGATATTTAGGGTTTACTGTTTTGAATAGTTATGTTAAACCTGTTTTGTATAAATAGTAGCTTTACCTCCTATTTTGGAGATTAGTTGAGATTTGTAATTAACCTTCTCAAAATATTGAGTACACTCAAAAATAATAGTTGGTTAGTTTTCTCTGGTCAAAGAGTTCTTCCCCTCTGTTCACATTGCAATTTTTCGTTCTTTGTTCTCTGTTCTTCTTTCTCACTTCTCTCAAGCAATCTGTTTTGAGTTTCTATATGGTATCAAGAACCAATTCTCTTGTTCACCTTCATCATGGAGATTACACTCTTGGATTCTACCACATTGAAAACTTTCTCATCAAACTCTGATAAGCTCAATCAAGACAACTATAACACATGGAGCCATACGACAATGTTGACGATTTAGAGTTTGTTAATGGAAGATCACCTATACAACTCCAATATTCAACCACAATTTCTTACAGATGAAGCAACTAAAATTATTTTTGAATCTGAGAAGTACAAGACCTGAAAAGTTCAAGAAGCTTCAAAAACAAGGTATGCCTATAGCTCATTATGATAATCTTCTGAATACAATAGAGGTGGAGGATTTAAAAGTGGTCGTGGAGGCAGAAGTAATCATGGTAAAGGAAGATTTAGCTATTCAAATAATTATCCTAAATGTCAATTGTGTGGAAGGCAATGATGTGTTGCATGGAATTGCTTCCATAGATTAAAACCTGCCTTAAATCCAAATTCAATGAACAATTCCACACCAATGCAGATCCCTTACAGCAACACAAATTTTCATCAACCAAGAGCATATACATTTCTCATCCTTCCTCAGTCAATGAAGTTTCTTGGCTCCCAGACTCAGGTGCGAGTCATCATGTCACCACAGATCTAGGAAATCTTCTTACATCTTCACCAAATAATCAAGAAATTGATAAACTATTTATAGGTAATGGGTTAGGTATTCCAATTACACATTCTGACTCCTCAATTCTTTATGATCCTACTTCAAATGTAGCTTTTAGATTAAAGAATTTACTGCTTGTTCCACAAATCACTCAAAATCTATTGAGTGTATTTAAATTTGCTGTTGATAACCATGTTTTCTTTGAATTCTGCTTTAATTAGAATTCTAGGAATCTTCTCCTACAAGGTGTGTATAGATATAGAACTTACTCTTTTGATGCCCTTAGAGTCCCTAAGAATCTGTCTAATAATTCAGTATGTGCCTTAGATAATAAGTCTGTGATCAACAATTTTAATTCTTAGAATGCTGTTACTCACAACACTATACATGTACCTAATTAGTCTTTAGATTCTATTGCTTATTCTACTTCTAAATGTAATCAAGATCAAACAGTTGAACTATGGCATAAAAGGTTAGACCATAGTTCTCTTAAAATTGTAATAAATGTTCTAAATAAATATTTTTCAAATTCTATTTCTTATTATGTGAAATGTGCCCTCTAGCCAAAATGCATAGATTGCATTCCTCTTCAAATGATACTGTGTATGTAACACCTTTAGAGCTTGTTTTTGTAGATATTTAGGGTTCAACCCCTGTGACATCAAGAAGTGGGTTTAAATATTATATTTCATTTGTTGATGCACATTCTAAATATACATGCATATTTTTTCTTACTAATAAATCTCAGTCACTTGTTGCTTTTCAAAATTATAAACAATTTATTGAACGCCAAACTAGACAGAAAATAAAGGCATCGAAATCTGATTTAGGAATGGAATTCATGTCACATGCATTTACTAACTTTCTTGCTACTGAAAGTATACAACATAAAAAATTATGCCCTTATATTCATCATCAACAAGGAGGAAGATTAACATTATGTGCCTACAAGAAACGAAATGGGTTGGTGCAAAGGCTAGGAAGTTGGATACTTCTGGTTTCAAACTTTGGTATATAGGAAAGGTGAAGAATAGGAATGGGGTTGGAATAATTGTGGATAATCAGTGGAAGAAGGACGTAGTGAATTTCAAGAGGGTGGGAGATCGGATCATCTCTATCAAACTTGTGGTGGAGGGAGGTGCTTTCCATGTGATTAGCGCCTATGCACCGCAAGTGGGTTCGGACGAACAACACAAGATAAGATTTTGGGAGGATCTAGAGAGTTTGGTTCAAGGCATACCTTTGGGAGATAATATTTTCTTAGGAGGAGATTTAAATGGCCATGTTGGGAGAAAAGTGACTGAATATGGGAGTATTCACGGAGGCCATGGCTTCGGGGTGATCAATACCGAGGGTAAAACTATTTTGGACTTTTCCTCAACCTTTGATCTTCTCATCACAAATACATGTTTTAAAAAGAGAGATGAACATCTTATAACCTATAAGAGTGGCATGACAAGCTCTCAAATCGACTTCTTCTTGTTGAGGAGAGTCGACTGGAAATTTTGCATTAACTGTAAAATTATCCCGGGAGAGAGTTTGACAACACAACATAGGGTGTTCGTAATAGATTTTCGCGTTGAGAAAAAGTTGAGGAAAAGACATCATACGAAGAACCCAAGGACGAGGTGGTGGCAGATGAAAGGTGAGGAACAAAGAAGCTTTCTAAGACGGGTAGGAGAAGAAGCAAAGTGGGATGGGAATGGAAGTGCGGAAGAGATGTGGAGGGAGATGGAAAAAGTTATTAGAAGAACAGCAAAAGAAAGTTTTGGTGAATCTAAAGGAATAGGACCAAGAGACAAGGAGTCCTGGTGGTGGAATGCGAGTATACAAGAAAAGATAAAGATAAAAAGGGAATGCTTTAAAGAGTGGTCTTTATGTCGCAATGCAGATAACTGGGAAAAATATAAGGCGGCTAAGAAAGAGACAAAAGTGGCTGTAAGTGAAGCAAGAACAAGAGCATATGAGGGTCTCTACCAGTCTTTGGGCACGAAAGAAGGAGAAAAAGGTATATATAGAATCGCAAAGAGCCGGGAAAGAAGAACGAGAGATTTGGATCAAGTTAAGTGCATAAAAGATAAGGATAGAGAGGTGTTGGCTCAAGAGGAGAAGATTAATGAAAGGTGGAAGAGCTACTTATACGAGTTATTTAATGAGGGATAGAAGACTCTTCCGAGCCTTGGTCGATTATGCACAAGGGAAGAAGATCAAAACTTTGACTACTATCGAAGGATTCGAGACTTCAAGGTAAAAGAGGCTCTAAAGCAGATGAAAAATGGCAGGGCAGTAAGACCTGATAATATTCCGATTAAGGTTTGGAATGGTCTTGGAGAAAAAGGCATCAACTGGTTAACCAAGCTTTTTAATGAGATTTTAAGGTCAAAGAAGATTCCTGATGAGTGAAGAAAGAGCACCTTAGTACCTATCTACAAGAATAAGGGGGATATACAAAGTTGCAGAAATTATAGAGGGATTAAGCTTATGAGTCATACTATGAAGTTATGGGAAATGGTGATAGAACGGAGGTTGAGAAAAGAGACACAAGTAACAGAGAACCAATTTGGATTTATGCTAGACAGATCTACCACTAAAGCGATATACCTATTAAGAAGGATGATGGAGAGGTATCGTAGTAATAAAATGGATCTACATATGGTGTTTATTGATTTGGAAAAAGGTATGATAGGGTACCAAGGGAGGTCTTATGGAAGGTTTTAGAAAAGAGGAGAGTAAGGATCGCATATATTCGGACAATCAAAGACATATATGATGGGGCCACAACTAGTGTGAAGACTCAAGGTGGTGTGACAGAGGAATTCCCTATTGGTATAGGATTTCACCATGGATCATCCTTAAGTCCATACCTTTTCACATTAGTTTTGGAAGTACTCACAGAGCACATCCAAGAGCCTGTGCCATGGTGCATGCTTTTTGCTGATGATATCATCCTTATGGGAGAGTCAAGGGAGGACCTAAATAAGAAGTTGGAGTTAGGGAGAGAAGCTTTAGAAGTGTATGGTCTGCGCATAAGCCGTAGCAAGATGGAATATATGGAATGTAAGTTCAGTCTGAGAAGGGAAAACCCCAATATAGAGGTGAAGATTGGAGAAAACATCCTATGTAAAGTTAAAAGTTTTAAGTATCTTGGGTGCATCATACAGGATAATGGAGAGATTGAACAGGATGTAAATCATAGGATCCAAGCAGGTTGGTCAAAATGGCGGAGTGCATCTTGTTTTATATGCGACAAAAAAGTGCCTCTAAAACTTAAAGATAAATTCTGTCGCACCGCTATAAGACCGGCTATGTTGTATGGTACAGAGTGTTGGGCGGCTAAAGGGGAGCACGAACATAAGCTGAGTGTGGCAGAGATGAAGATGTTGAGATGGATGAGTGGTCATACGTGATTGGATAAAATAAGGAATGAAGATATAAGGGAGAGAGTTGAAGTAGCACCCATTGTGGAAAAGATGGTCGAATCGCGTCTCAGGTGGTTTGGACATGTGAGAAGAAGACCGATAGAATATCCAGTCAGGAGGGTGGATGAGATGGAAGATGGACAAAGAGCGAAAGGCAGAGGAAGACCTAAGAAGACCATCCATGAGGTGGTCAAACGAGATCTACATGTAAACGGTCTCTCTGTAGACATGATACATGACAGAACACAATGGCGTTGTTTGATTCATGTAGCTGACCCCACTTAGTGGGACAAGACTTTGTTGTTGTTGTTGTTGTTTATACTCATCATCAACAAGGAAGTGTTGAGAGGAGGCATAATGATATAACAAAAACGGGCCTCTCTCTTTTAGCCACAGCTTCTTTGCCTATGAGATTTTGGGAAGATGCCTTTTTAAGTGCAGTCTTGATAAACCACTATTTTATGATTTATCTTATGCTCAATTGAGTAGTTTTTATCAAGCCTTTGCACACTTATTCATACTATTTGCATGGTTTTACAATTCCTTCACAGAATTTGTTCTATGATTGAAAACTTGCTTCCTAGAGTCTTTAATTTGTGTATTTTAATCATCTCTTATTACCATTCGATGCCTTGATATGTGTGATAAGTGTTTTCAGAGATTACAGGGTAGGAATAACTCAGAGGATGGAAAGGAAGCATGCAAAAGTGGAAGGAATACAAGAAGTTGAAGAAGTTGCTAAGTTGTCCAGCCTGACCTCTTCGCACTCAAATGGTCATAACTTGAGCTACAGAAGTCCAAATGAGACGGTTCTAGTTGCGTTGGAAAGCTAACGTCTGGGGCTTTGATGCCAGAGCATCTTAGGCTAGTTTCACTAGCATTTTTCTGTTAGTTTTAGTTGTTTTATGCATTTTCTTGAGCTTAAAGTAACCAAGAACTCTACTCGAATCCATTTGTGAAAGACTATACTAAATAAGACACATAACGAATTTCAAAAATTGAAAAAAAAAAAAAAAACTAACATATGGGAAAAAGAATTAGAGAGTTAAGCAGG
>NC_029773.3:81639776-81641351 GCF_000817695.3 Arachis duranensis | reverse complement strand
AATCAAGGTGGTCTGGACCATTCCTTGTCACCAAGGTCTCCCAATATGGACAAGTAGAAATCATGGAAGAAAAGTCACAAATAACTTTCACTGTGAATGGTCAAAGACTCAAACATTACTTGGGAGATGTGGAGGAGAAGGACAAGGTTAAATATCACCTCAACTGAGGAAGCTGACCGTCAAGCTAATGATGTTAAAGAAGCGCTTGTTGGGAGGCAACCCAACCTGAGGTAATACTCCTTTGCTGTTTCTTTTATTTGTTTTAATAAAAAGGTGAAGTAGTTTCTGTGCATTGCAAAGAATTAAGTTTGGTGTTTCACACCAAACAATGAATTTGTGGATTAATAATTCAAAGGGGAATGTGTGACTCTAAGTTTGGTGTTCCACCATACAGATCAACTGAACACAACAACCTTTGAATTATATGAAAGGAACAACCATTCTAAGCAATCACAGAAAGGCTTAAAATCCTTAGCAGCAACTTCATTCCAAGGAGAATTCAAGGATTCAAAGAGCAGAGGAGTAAGTAGGAGACTAAGTTATTGAGAAGCAAGCAACTTCATCACTCTTTGCAGGAAAGGAAACAAGGATCTTAGAAAGAACATGAAGCAACAACTAGGAGAGGAAGGAGAAATCAAATTGTTTCATGGCAACAAAGAGAAAACAAGAAATTTCACAAGGTGGTGTTGTTCCTTGACCATTCTTTAAAAGGCAAACAAAAGCATGCTTGTTCTGGTTTAAACTGTAATTGTTGAATCTTTCTGGAATGTGAAGTTTTTAGTATGAGTGTCTGTTTACTGCTTTGAATAAAGTGAATGCTTAGATGTTTGGATATAACTTCACCTTCTTAAACAAATGCTTGCCATGCTTGTTCTGTTTCCAAAAATAAAAGAAAAGTTTGAACAAAAGTAACTTGGCTCAATTAGTGACAAATCAAGTAGAATTAAGTGGTGGTATGCATGCTTGATTGTTTAGTCAGATCACTGGAAATTGAGTGTAGAATTATCATTTTTGTGTAGAAGTTGAATACTGTCTATGGATCTTGAGGAACAAATGTCTTTGGCCATGAAAAAGAAAGAAAAAAAAAAGAAGAAAAAGCCACTGAAAAAGGGCAACCAAAAAGCAAAAAAAAAAATTTGAGAAAATAAGCTAGGCACCAATGGTTTGAACTTCTGAGACAAATGCCTGTGGTGTTTATGTATTAAGGATATGCTTGGATGAATAGGTTCTGAGGAGTGTTTCAACACTTGGTAACTTGGGTTAACTAACCCGGGATTATCAACCAAAAGTCCATTATCAAGAGCAACCTAAATACAAAACATTTAGTCACACAAAGAGGTGCTGGGCACCAATGTCTCAAGAAGAAATGTAAACTAAAATGCCTGTAGTGGATATGTGTACTGCACTGATAAGAAAAAGAAAATGCCAAAGGCTTGTGCAACACATGACACTGAGCAAACAAGGAGCAAAGGAGCTCTAAGAAAAAGAAAAACAAAGAAGGGAAAAGTGCCAAGGACATAAGAATAACAAGAGGCCATAGCAGTGTTTGATGGATGCAATGAAAAAAGTGATAAT
>NC_029773.3:81635002-81636018 GCF_000817695.3 Arachis duranensis | reverse complement strand
ATAGAAGGAATGCTTGCAACCATGGGTCAAGGCATAACCGAATTGAAAGCCTTTAAGGAAGAAGTAAATTCTAACTTGCAAAACCAAGGAGCTGCCATCCAGAAGCTAGAGAATCAAATTGTGTATTTGTCTAAGCAAACCCCTGGGCCAAGCGTTTCTCATGCTGCCAAGGCTATTGCAAGGGAAGAATGTAAGGCCATAACCCTCAGAAGTGGAAAGAAGCTAAATGAGATCTCAAAGGAAACCACAGAGGATGAAGCAAAGGAAAATGTGAGAGACAAGGAACAGGGACAATCTTTTACACCGTCTGCAACAAAAGAAAAAGAAAAAGAGGTTCTGAAGCCTTATACACCCAAAGCACCATATCCTCAACGTTTGATGAAAAGTGAAAAGGATGGCCAATTCTCCAGATTCTTGGAGATTTTCAAGAAGCTTCAAATCAACATTCCGTTTGCTAAGGCAATAGAGCAAATGCCACTCTATGCAAAATTCTTAAAGGAATTAATGACCAAGAAGAGAAGCTGGAGAAATGAGGAAACTGTGTTGTTAACTGAAGAATGCAGTGCCATCATCCAGCACAAATTGCCTCAGAAATTGAAGGATCCAGGCAGTTTCCAAATCCCCTGCATCATAGGAGAAGTCATGGTGGAGAAGGCCTTGTGTGACTTAGGGGCCAGTATCAATTTAATGTCTCTAACAATGATGAGAAGAATGAAGATTGAGGAAGCCAAAACAACAAGAATGGCCCTCCAATTGGCAGATCAAACTTTTAAATTCCCTCATGGGATAGTTGAGGATTTGTTGGTGAAAGTGGGAGATTTTATATTTCCTGCCGATTTTGTGGTGTTAGATAGGGAGGAAGAAGCCAAAGCTTCAATAATCCTGGGAAGACCCTTCCTGGCTACTGCTGGAGCCATCATAGATGTCCAAAAGGGTGAACTCACTCTTAGACTACATGATGAGAAATTGGTGTTTAACGTATTCAAGGCAATGAGCTATCCATCAGAATCACTAAA
>NC_029773.3:81602554-81633759 GCF_000817695.3 Arachis duranensis | reverse complement strand
GCAATAGTCTTTGCATTTGACAAATTTAGATCCTATCTCATTGGATCTAAAGTCATTGTCTTCACTGATCATTCAGCTTTAAAATACTTACTTGCTAAACAAGAATCCAAACCAAGACTTATTAGATGGGTTCTTTTGTTGCAGGAATTTGACATTGAAATCAAAGACAAGAAGGGTGTAGAGAACAAGGTGGCAGACCATTTATCAAGGATACCATGTGAAGAAGGAAGCACACAAAGCACACATATAAATGAGTGCTTTCCTGATGAACAACTCATGGTAATTCACAAAGCACCCTGGTTTGCAGACATAGCAAACTTCAAGGCCACTGGGAGTTTGCCGTTGGAATTTAACAAGCATCAAAGGAAGAAATTGGTAAATGATGCCAAATACTTCATCTGGGACGAACCATACTTGTTCAAAAAATGTTCGGATGGCATACTCAGAAGATGCATATCAGAGGAAGAAGGAAGGGAAGTCTTATGGGACTGCCATGGCTCCACTTATGGAGGACATTTTGCAGGAGAAAGATTTCATCTTCTTCAATCATAGGTTCAATGTTTCTTTTTATTTATTTTTTCAAATTAACTTATGAATTTTTCCCATGTTGGATGTGATTTTTTTTATTAATAATTGAGGTATTTCAGACATATGATTTTTATTTAGTTTCTTATATTCTTAGCTCTGGTTGATTAATTGGTGACTCTTGAGTTATCAAACTCATCATGATTCATAATTGTTATCTTCGCTGATTGATTTAGATTCCTATAACTAGAGACTTTCCTTAGGAGTTGACTAGGACTTTAGGTGTTAAATTGATTTGTCCACTTGACTGATCTTCATAGTTAGAGGTTGACTTAGTGGGAGTAAAAATATAATTCTCATCATCATTGATAAGGATAACTAGGACAGGACTTCCCGTTTTCATACTTTGCTAAGAGTTTTCCCTTGCTATTGATTTAATTCCCTACAATTTATTTCTCTTGTTCAAAACCTTTCAAAAACCCAAAAATATACATTTTCCATAACCAATAATAAATCATACTTCCCTGCAATTCCTTGAGAAGACGACCAGAGGTTTGAATGCTTCGGTTTATAAATTTTATTGGGTTTGTTACTTGTGACAACCAAACGTTTGTACGAAAGGATTTTCTGTTGGTTTAGAAACTATACTTACAACGCAATTATACATTTGTGAATTTCTTTACCGACAAGAAACCCGTTCGTCAAAATGGCGCCGTTGCCGGGGAATTGCAAACGTGTGCCTTGTTATTGGTTATTGTAAATATTTTTCAAAAAAAATTTCATATTTTTATTTTAAATTTTTTTATCTTATCTTAGTTTTAAATTTCAAAATTCAAATCTTTTTCAAAAAAATCATATCTTTTTTCAAAATCTTATCTTATCTTATTTCAAAAAAATCATATCTTTTCTTTTTTTTCAAAAAATCATATCTTTTTCAAAATCTTATCTTATCTTTTTTTCAAAAATTATATCTTTTTTAAAATATTTTCTTTTTGTTAGTTTTTGTTTCTATTTTCTCCTACTACTATGAACTCTCACCCCTTTGGCTATGAGTATGGTTACAACTATGTTATAGGAAGAAGAGATTACAATGAGAACATGCATCAAGGTTGGAGCAATCAAAGATGGGAGGAGCCACAAGAATTTGATCAACCCTCATGGCAACAACCACCTCCAATGGACTATCAACAACCATTCTGTGATACATACTAAGATAACGGCTATGGTGAGCACTCTTTTGATTATCAACAACCACCACCATACGCCTATGAACCATAGCCTTGGACCACCATACTCACAAGCCCCCTACAACCATTCACCTCTATATGACCCTAACCCATATCCACCATACCAACGACCATATGAACCGTATGAACCATATATAGAACCACCCCAATTCCACCACAATTACTCCCAAGAACCACCACCTCAATATACACCATCTCCATATCCATCAATCCAAGAGCACTATGATCCTACTTATGATAGCCGAGCGCAACAAGAATCAAGGGATCGTCTCAAGGAAATAGTGGAAAAATTTCATGTAACCCTTCGCCAACTGGATCAAGCGATAAATCGATTACCTTCCCAACGTTCGGACATTCAAGGAACTCCCATGGCTTCATGTGGAGAATCTATTGAAGAACTTGGCATGAATGAGAAGTTAGAAACTCTAGTGGATATTGAGCAGCACGATTTTGTATTGGAACAATTGGAAGAAGCTACGCCTGCCATTGAAGAGGAAGAAGTGGTTGAAGACTTAGGAGATGCGGAACCCCCCATGGGAAACTCAAGTCACAGAGCCCCCTTCTAAGGAGTTTGAATTTGATGTTGAGGAGGGTGTACAACCTCCAATGCATATCATGGTTGAAGACTTTAAAGGGGACGATCAAGAGATGGATTCAATCATTAATGAATTCTTATCTACATTTGAATCATCTCCCATTGGACTTGACATGGAGATTAAAGAAGAAGAAGCACAACCTCCCATGCCCTTGGTGAACAATGAAGAAGAAATTGAATCGGAAGAAAGCTCCCAAGAGAAAGAGGTTGATATTAACGAAGCTTGCAAAGAGGTGAAAGTTGTCAGAGAAGAGCACAAGGGAGTGGAGCTTGCAAATTCATTAGAAACACCTCTCCCAAGGCCATTACCGTCCAACACAATGTTCAAGTTGGCAAAATTCTTATCCTTATCCTTTACTTTCCCACTTGAATATGGGCTACTAGAGACGGATGATCAACTTAGAGCTCTTTGTGGCATTAAGAGTAAGAGGAAGGTGGTTAGTGGTTGGAGTTGTCAAGCAAGATTCAACATGGTTGTGTGCTCAAAGTTTAAACCTAAAGGTTGGTGTAGAACTCAATTGAATGGGTCTAGGAAGTTATTTGGCAGCTCCCCTGATGATTCTAGGAAGTTATTTGACAGCTCCCCTGAGGATTCAGATTGCTTGCTACCCGGATAGAATCATCAGGATCCACTTGAAAACGGGTGTAGAAACAAGGTTTGGGATCCTGGAATCTATTCTGACATTCAACACCCCGGGAGCCTCGAAGCCTGTTTGAACTTACTCAAAGGCTTTATATGCCTTTTTTGGGACCCCGGTGGCTGTTGGCATTCCAAACAATGGTGAAGATTTTTGGATGAATACAAGCACAAGCCACCATAACAAGAAGTTCACCAAATGTCCAACTTAAGGACTTTAACTAAAAGTGCTAGGTGGGAGACAACCCACCATGGTATGATCGTTCCTTTTTCAGTTTGAATTTTAGTCTATTTTTGAGTTTTGATTGAACCTGGAATTTTGCATAACATTCATTGTATTCTGCATACTGCATACAAAAAAAAAAATTTCGCAAGCGACGCGACAGTGTTGCCGACACGTCCGCGTCATATGTGCCTCAAGGAAGAAAAGAGATTTTACAGAGAGTCACGCGAAAGCGTGGCTGGAGGTGTGCCTTTGGCGCGAAAGCGTCGCTGACGCGTCTGCGCCATGTGGGAAAAATGCCTCTCACGCGTCCGCGTCACCCACGCGAACGCGTGGCCCTGTAAAATCGACGGAAAAAGGGTGTATGGCAGCAAGTTGTGATGGAGTGGGGCTGAAACCATGCTAGGAGCACAAGCCCTACCACGCGAACGCGTGCCCCACGTGTCCGTGTCATTTTTCAAAATAGGCCATCCACACGATCGCGTCACCCACGCGACCGCGTCACCCAGATTTTTGGCAAAATGCATTTAAAACAGAGAGTTGCGCGAACGCGAGGCTGCACTCGAGCCAATCGCACAAATCAGGCCACGCGTGACCCCCGCGT
Source organism: Arachis duranensis (assembly GCF_000817695.3). Classification (NCBI taxonomy): domain Eukaryota; kingdom Viridiplantae; phylum Streptophyta; class Magnoliopsida; order Fabales; family Fabaceae; genus Arachis; species Arachis duranensis. The sequence goes on along the minus strand of NC_029773.3, from coordinate 81,629,928 downwards.
CACCTGATAATTATCACACACCACGCGATCGCGTGACTCACGCATTCGCGTCACATGCGACGCACAACTTATCCACATCAGCGCCAATTATCTTATCTTTTCTTTTCTAATCCTAATTTCTTCTATCTTTTCTTCTTTCTTTTTCATTTTCTTACTTTCTTCTTCTTCATCTCTTTAACTTCTCATCCCTCTTCACTTCCATTCTATTTCATTTAATTTATTTGCATACTTTCATTCATTGCATTATTTTCATTGGTGTTAGAAATTTATTTGGGTCATTATTTTCTATATTTTGCTTGTGGATTATTAAGGAATTATTTGACAATTATATATTACTTTTTATAGGGTTGCTTGCATGTTCAATTTAATACTTTCAATAACTTATTTACCATGCATGCTATGTGTTTGTGGAAAAGCCCGTATGGCAATGTGCATTATTTTAAATTATTCTACTACTCTAATGCCTGTTTTTCACAAAACTTCTTTTTATATTTTATTAATTATTTATAATTGTCCATACAATCATATTGTTAGTTTGAAAGGCTTGATAATCTAACTTGGACATTGAATGCTTGATCTATGCTACTCATGTCTTTGCCGGCATGCCAATAAATACCTTGCATTTAACTGTCATCACATGCACTTGCTACCCGTTCTCTTCTTTGCTCTAACCCTTAGCTTTAAAAGTTACTTTCTTTTTCCCTTTTCAGGATGGCCACCAAGAAGGGTAGAGAGAAAGCTACTCCCAAACCACCGGTAAGGAAAGGAACAAAAAGAGCACCAGCTGAAGAACCACAACCCCCATCCACTTGCACATCTTAGCATGCACCGAGGACGGTGCAATCTTTAAGTGTGGGGAGGTCGATATCGACTTCCAGGGGTTAGTTACCTTCTTTTCAACACCAATACTCTATTTTCTTTGTTTGTTCATTGTTGCATTTGCATATTTGATTGTATGTTTGTTTGATTTTATGCATATTCTACTTGGTTGAAAAATAATAAGTTTCTTCTAAAGATCCTATTTTTGAAAAATTTCACTAATTTAAAATCAAAATTTTTTGTGTTAAATTTTACTAATTTAAATTAAAAATTAAAATTTTCTATGTGTTAAATTTGTTTGAAGTTGTATTTGGAACATGATTTTTGAGCCAAAGAACACACGACCTATGAGATTTTAAGCTTATTTCCATGGTTACATTATTTAACCATAAATTTTTATTCTTGTGTGTTTTCTTCTCTATAATTGTAATCTTTGCTTTGTTCCATTCTATATGTCCATTATTTAGTGTATTTACATGCTTGCATATGATTGAGGCCATCATTTGATTATTAGCTCACTTATCCCAAATAGCCTACCCTTTCAATCACCTTTGTTAGCCTCCTTGAGCCTTTTTGACCCCCTCTTCTGTTTTATAACCACATTACTAGCCTTAAGCAGAAAAATAAATTAAAAATCTCAAGTTGAATCCTTGGTAAGCTTAAGATAGATATTGTGTATAATTTAAGTATGGGGAATTTTATGGGAACATGGGATGATAGGAAAAAAGGGAATTAAATTGAATAAGTTATTTCAAAATTTGGGAAGCATGCTCATGTGAAATCAAAATAATTAAATTACCATGTGCATTGAGATTAAAAAAAATTTAAGTAATTAAATAAGGGGATACAAAAATGACCCCAATGCAAAATAAAAAGAACCAATGCACATGGGACAAAATTCAAAAATAAATTTGGTGCATGAGCATGTAATACAAAAGTGGGAAAATTTGGGTAGCTAGGTAAAGAATTTTGAAATTATATAAAGCATGTATGATAAGTGAAATCTTAGACTAATCAGGGATTCACTTTGTTAGCTCACTTAGCCTTATATATACATCCTTACCTTTACCTCAGCCCCATTACAACCCTGAAAGACCTTATGATGTTTGCATTGGTATGCTAAATATCTGTTGATTGGTTAGATGAAGAACAAAGTTTAGAAAGCATGATTAGAGAAGAGTAGAGTGAATTACCCTATACACTTCAGAGATTAGAGTGCATATACACTACCAGTGAGGGTTCAATGCTTGATTCTATGTTCCCTGCTTTCATGAGCTATCTTCTTACAAGTTTACTTGTCTTTTATTGTGTAATTTGAATTAGTGGAATTTGATTCATATTTGTCTTGAAGAACTTGTTTACTTTTAACCAAGTAGGTAGAAACATTTTGCATGTAGTTGCATTCACATAGATAGGTTGCATTGCATACTCTCTATCATTCCTCTTCACTCCTTTATAGCTTCTCTTGAGCTTAGCATGAGGACATGCTAATGTTTAAGTGTGGGGAGATTGATAAACCACTATTTTATGGTTTAACTTATGCTCAATTGAGTGGTTTTTATCAAGCCTTTGCACACTTATTCATACTATTTGTATGGTTTTACAATTCCTTCCCAGAATTTGTTCTATGATTGAAAACTTGCTTCCTAGAGTCTTTAATTTGTATATTTTAATCATCTCTTATTACTATTCAATGCCTTGATATGTGTATTAAGTGTTTTCAGAGATTACAGGGTAGGAATGACTCAGAGGATGGAAAGGAAGCATACAAAAGTGGAAGGAATACAAGAAGTTGAAGAAGTTGCTAAGCTGTCCAACCTGACCTCTTCGCACTCAAATGGTCATAACTTGAGCTACATAGATCCAAATTAGGCAGTTTCAGTTGCGTTGGAAAGCTAACGTCTGGGGATTCGATTTGATATATAATTTGCCATAGTGACCATACAGCTAGATGACGCGAACGCGTGCTCCACGCGGATGCATCGCAGTGACGAAAATCAGCGTGTTTGATTTCATAACCAGCGAATTTTGGGCTATTTTTGACCCAGTTCTCGGCCCAGAAAACATATATTAGAGGCTATAAAGTGGGGGAATGCGTCCATTCATAATTGAACAACATAGAGAATACAACATACATTCATACATAGTTTTAGGATCCAGATGTAGGTTTTTTTAGAGAGAGAGGTTCTCTCCTCTCTCTTAGGATTAGGATTAGGATTTCTTTTAGGATTAAGATTTCATCTTCTTTAATCATAGGTTCAATGTTTCTTTTTATTTATTTTTTCAAATTAACTTATGAATTTTTCCCATGTTGGATGTGATTTTTTTATTAATAATTGAGGTATTTCAGACATATGATTTTTATTTAGTTTCTTATATTCTTAGCTCTGGTTGATTAATTGGTGACTCTTGAGTTATCAAACTCATCATGATTGATAATTGTTATCTTCACTGATTGATTTAGATTCCTATAACTCTAGTCTTTCCTTAGGAGTTGACTATGACTTTAGGTGTTAAATTGATTTGTCCACTTGACTGATCTTTATAGTTAGAGGTTGACTTAGGGGGAGCAAAAATATAATTCTCATCATCATTGATAAAGATAACTAGGATAGGACTTCCCGTTTTCATACTTTGCCAAGAGTTTTTCCTTGCTATTGATTTAATTCCCTACAATTTATTTCTCATGTTGAAAACCTTTCAAAAACCCAAAAATATACCTTTTTTCATAACCAATAATAAATCATACTTCCCTGCAATTCCTTGAGAAGACGACCCGAGGTTTGAATACTTCAATTTATAAATTTTATTGGGTTTGTTACTTGTGACAACCAAACGTTTGTACGAAAAGATTTTCTGTTGGTTTAGTAACTATACTTACAATGCGTTTATACATTTGTAAATTTCTTTACCGACAGGAAACCCGTTCGTCAAGTCTATATTATTAATAGACTTCCTATAACAATCTTAGACAACCAAAGTCCATTTAAGGTTCTTTTCAAACATCAACATGATTATAAGTTTTTTAAAATATTTGTATGTATGTGTTTTCCTTATTTAAGGCTTTATAGCAAGACTAAATTCAACTACAAACTTGAACCATGCTTATTTTTAGGATATGACTCAAATTATAAAGGGTATACGTGTAAAAGAGGAATTGAAAATCCTAGAAAAACTACTTTGCAGTGAACCTAAACAGAAAGAAATTGAGAAGCAGAGGATTCTAGAATAGAGAAGGTTTCTTGAGAAAAATGAAACAATGAATTCTATTAAAAATGTAAAATGAAAGCACACTAAAAAACTCAAATATGCATTCCTTACACCTATTTATAACTCTTTAACTATCCACTAAACAGTTCTCTCAATACTCCCCCTCAAACTGAGGCACGATTTGTCTCGACGTCACAGTTTGAACCTGTATTTCTGAAACAAACTTAGGGACAATGGTTTAGTTAAAGAATCGGCCACCTGTTCTTGAGAGGGTATATTAACAACATAGAGAGATTTTTGATTTACTAAATCCCTTAAAAAATGCAAATCCAGCTCAAGGTGTTTACATCTACTATGCAAAACTGGATTTGCAGCCAATAAATAGGCACTCTGATTGTCACAAAAGATGGTTGGTGACATAGGTTATGGGATTCGAAGCTCTCCCAAAAGCTGTTGTATGGACATTAGCTCAGTTTGTGCAGCACATATTGCCTTATATTCTGCTTCAGTAATGCTCCTACTCACCTTTGTCTGCTTGTTACTCTTCTATGAGATCAGATTGCATCCAAGATAAACACAAAATCTAGTTATTGATTTTCTATCATTTAGATCTCCACCCTAATCAGCATCTGAAAAAGCCAACAACCTAAAATCAGTGCAACAAACTAGAGAGATAATAGGGATTTAACTCCTTTTAAATATACTTATAAAAGGATAGGAGAAAAAGTAGCAAACTGAAATTTAAATTCTGAAACTCCACATCTTTAGGACAGTATTTATAGGATTATATATTATAAATAGGAAGGCTGGAAAAGCTAGTAGGCAGAAAATAAGTGGAGTGAAAATCTAGAGGAAGAGAATTGGCCTCTCGAAAGTCAATTATTCTTGATATTCTTCATTTAAATCTATAATATTATTCTGTCAGTAGGGTAATTATCATATCGATAATTCCTTCCTCTGTTCAGTTATTCTGTTCTTTCCTTCTACCCTTATCTTCTACACTCAATTCTGCCTTAATAGTAAGGATACTAGAGAAACTGTAATAATTGGTATCAGAAGTTCGATCTGGGCTTCTTCCTGTGAATGGTTTCCACACGCAGCAGAGGTGCGATGGAGGATCGGGTTGAGAGTCTGGAGAAACAGTTGAATAAGTTTCGATCTGAACAAAACAGAATAATAGAAACGATGACGCAAAGGATGGATGAATTAGTGATGCAAATCCCACAACAGGATTCGAGCAGTGGGAACTCGCGCATCAACGATCCGGGTGGAGGGCATCAGCGAGATCCAACTCCAAACAGGGGGTGATCTCAATCGCAGAGTAGACATTCCTTCGTTTGATGGCTCGGATGCGAGTGGGTAGTTGGTTCGAATGGATCGTTATTTTCGCATATCGAGGATTCAGGTGGAAGAGAAACTCGAGTATGCGGTGCTTGCACTTCATGGGGAAGCTTTAACGTGATTTGAATGGTGGGAGTCTTAATCCACCTTCCCTTCATGGATTCGTTTTAAACAAGATTTTCTCAAACGATTTGAGCCAGGTGCAGATGCGAATCCTCTTGCGCCATTATTGCATGTGAGACAGCATGGGTCGGTTATGGAGTATCGGAGAGACTTTGAGATAGCGGCTAGGGCACATAGACATTTGGGGGGAGATACTTTGTTGTGCATGTTCCATGAAGGACTCAAACCGTCGATCAAAGCGGAGATGAGAGTTGCCGAGTTTGAAAACCTCCAGGCGCTGATGGATATGGCCATGATGTTAGAGTCGAGGAATGATGCATGGCGTGAAGAAGGAACGCACCCCGGAGGAAGACGAAATGAAAATACTAACCGTTTGGGCTGGAACGGTGCTAGATCCAATAATTGGGCTCGGCCCACTTCACAATCTCCTTCAATAACTAAACAACCTACACCCATCCCACATAGTAAAACAGAATCCAATACTTCCTCGACCCCTTCCACCACTAATATAACAAAGCCTTCATCACGATGGATTTCAAATGAGGAATGGAGTGAGAGACAGCGCAATGGTCTCTGTTTTCGATGCGGGGACAAGTGGAATCCTGGCCACGCATGCAAGTTCAGACATTAACAACTCATTCTCTTAGGGGAGGAGGAGGAACAACCCGAGGATTGTTGCGAAGATTTGGCCTTGGAGGAACCTGTAGTAACCATTAACAGTCTTTCTCTTCGTCTCTCTTCTCTAAGTTATTGGGGACTTACATCACACCAAACTTTGAAGGTACGAGCTACTATAAACGGTGTTGAGGTGGTCGTGTTGGTTGACCTAAGGGCTGAGGCAAATTTTATTTCATCTTCTCTCGTTCCATACTGGGTTTGCCATTGGTACACCTGCCTCCTTTCCGAATTAAGGTTGGAAATGGAGCAATAGAGCATGGGTTAGGTGGCTGTAAAAAAGTGGAAATATTGGTACAAGGAATTTCTATTGTGGAGGATTTCTTGGTGATGGAATTGGGATGTTCTGAAGTAGTTTTGGGTGCGGGGTGGATTGCTAGTTTGGGCAAATTTGAAGAGGATTATAACGCTTTATCCTTGAGCTGGATGTTGAATGGGAAGAAGGTGACTTTGCATGGTGATCCCTCTTTAGGGAGAAGCCGAGATAGTGCAAAAGTGACTTTAAATGCCTTGAGAAATAATGAAGAGGGCTTTCTCGTAACCCCTGTGTTCATTGCCGATTCTACAGAAGCCCAACTATCTGTTTCGTCAGCAACTTTGGCAATTTTGCAGCAATTTGAGGATGTCTTTCAGTCCCCATATGGTCTTCCTCCACAAAGAAATTACGATCATGCTATAGTATTAAAAGACAGTGCAGAGATTCCAAACATTAGACCTTACATATATCCACATTATCAGAAGGCAGAAATGGAAAAAATAATTGATGAAATGCTGCAGATTGGGATTATTCGGCCCAACACAAATCCCTTCTCAAGCCCGGTAATTTTGGTAAAGAAAAAGGACAGTGGGTGGAGGTTTTGCGTCGACTATAGGGCCCTCAATAAGATCACGGTGCCAGACAAATTTCCCATTCCTATAATAGAGGAGCTATTGGATGAGCTCGATGGTGCAACAGTGTTTTCCAAATTGGATCTTAAATCCGGATATCATCAAATTCGAATGAAGGAGGAAGATATTCATAAGACAGCTTTTCGCACCCACGACGGCCATTACGAATTCCTTGTAATGCCTTTTGGCCTCACAAACGCTCCATCCACTTTTCAAGCTCTCATGAACACTGTACTTCGTCCGTTTCTCAGAAAATTTGCTCTAGTTTTCTTCGATGACATCCTTATTTATAGCAAGGATCTCAGTAGCCACAGAGGTCATTTGCAGAATATTTTTGAGGTACTGAGACAGCACAGTTTATTGGTAAATAAAAAGAAGTGTTGTTTTGAAGCAACGAGTATTGAGTACCTTGGCCACGTTATTTTTGCCGAAGGGGTGGCGGCTAATCCTAAGAAACTCAGAGATATGCTTGACTGGCCTCCACCAAAAGATATTCGCAGCTTGAGGAGTTTCTTGGGCTTAACCGGATATTATCGGCGTTTTGTAAAGGGGTATGGTGCTATTGCTGCTCCTCTCACCCAACTTCTCAAAAAGGACTCTTTTAATTGGTGTAAGGATGCAGAATCTGCTTTTCAAATGCTCAAAACAGCTATGGTTTCAGTTCTGGTTTTAGCCATTCCGTGCTTTTCTAAACCTTTCCAGCTGGAAACTGATGCATCCGGAAAGGGAATGGGTGCTGTCTTGATGCAGAAGGGTCAGCCAATTGCTTTTATGAGTCAAAAATTCTCGGAAACAGCCCAGCAGAAATCTGTCTACGAAAGAGAGTTGATGGCAATTGTTCTAGCTATTCAAAAGTGGAAACACTATCTCATGGGACAGCAGTTCACAGTTTTTACTGATCAAAAGTCCTTGAAGTTTTTATTAGATCAGCGAGTAGCAGAAGAAGGCCAGCAGAAATGGTTATCTAAGTTACTGGGATACAATTTTGACATTAAATATAAGGCAGGGACAGAAAACAGGGTGGCTGATGCCCTTTCTAGGAAATTTCATTTTTCCTCCCTGTCTTTTTCCATGGTAGCAGAGTGGGATGATATGGAGGCTGAAGTATTGGCTGATGAGAAATTAAATGAGATTATGCAGAAGTTGTTGGTGGGGGAAGAAACTACACCCGGTTTTGCATTAATGAATGGAAAACTCAAATATAAAGGGAGGTTAGTGCTTGCAAAAACCTCTAAATGGATTCCAAAAATTCTGATGGAGTTTCATAGCTCCAAGCTGGGAGGCCATTTGGGCTTCTTTAGAACTTACAAGAGGATTTCTGCTATCCTTTACTGGGAGGGTATGAAGGCAACAGTGATGAACTTTATTAAAGGCTGTGAAATTTGTCAGCAAAACAAGCATTCTACCTTGCAACCTGCTGGTCTCCTACAACTGCTGCTGATTCCTTCCAATGTATGGGCTGACATCTCAATGGATTTCATAGGGGAATTACCCAAAGCCAAATGGATGGATACGATATTTGTGGTGGTGGATCGTATGACCAAATATGCTCATTTCTTCCCACTTTCACATCCCTTTACGGCAAAGGATGTTGCTATTTTGTTCATTAAGGAAGTGGTACGCCTCCATGGTTTTCCATCTTCAATTGTCTCTAATCGGGACAAAATAATCATGAGTGCTTTCTGGACGGAAGTTTTTAAACAGGCTGGTACTACCTTGAAGATGTCCTCGGCCTATCACCCACAGACCGACAGCCAAACTGAGGCGATGAATAAATGCTTAGAAACCTACCTGCGATGCTTAACTGGTGCTAAACCTAAACAATGGCCAGCTTGGCTTTCTTGGGTAGAGTTTTGGTATAATACCTCATACCATGGCTCTATTCGGATGACACCTTTTCGAGCATTATATGGCAGGGAACCTCCAGCTTTATTACGAGGCGGGATGAAATCTTCAGTAGAGGAAGTAAGGGTCTTATTGGAGGAACGAAATCAAATGCTGGATGAAATTCAATTTCAGCTTAATAGGGCTCAGAATAGAATGAGACAAAGTGCAGACAAGAAAAGACGTGATGTGTCTTTTGAAGTAGGAGACTTTGTGTATCTCAAACTTCAGCCATATAGGATGAAGTCTTTGGCAGCTAAATCAAATCAGAAGTTAGGTGCAAGGTTTTATGGTCCTTTTGAGGTGCTAGAAAGGATTGGGGCAGTGGCCTATAGGCTGAAATTACCTGACACCACAAGAATACACCCTGTTTTTCATATTTCCCAGTTGAAGAAAAGTGTTGGACCTTCCTTACATCCTCAACCATTACCCGAAACACTCACTGAAGAATGAGAATTGCTGGTCGAACCTGAACAAGCCATTGATAGCCGCTACAACAATCAGGGAGATCTTGAGGTTCTTATCAAATGTAAAGAACTGCTAGATTTCGAGAACACTTGGGAGTCAGCAGCAACATTACAGACAACATTTCCCTCTTTCCACCTTGAGGACAAGGTGGCTCTTCATGGGGAGGGTATTGCAACAAACCAGAGAGATAATAGGGATTTAACTCCTTTTAAATATACTTATAAAAGGAGAGGAGAAAAAGTAGCAAACTGAAATTTAAATTCTGAAACTCCACATCTTTGGGACAGTAGTTATAGGATTAGATATTATAAATAGGATGGCTGGAAAAGCTAGTAGGCAAAAAATAAGTGGAGTAAAAATCTAGAGGGAGAGAATTGACCTCTCGAAAGTCAATTATTCTTGTTATTCTTCATTTAAATCTATAATATTATTCTGTCATTAGGGTAATTATCATATTGATAATTCCTTCCTCTGTTCAGTTATTTTGTTCTTTCCTTCTACCCTTATTTTTTACACTCAATTCTGCCCTAACAGTAAGGATACTAGAGAAACCGTAACAATCAGTAGATTTAGAAAATAATAATCCATGATCTACTGTACCTTTCACATATCTCAGAATTATTTTTACACTCTTCCAATGCAGCAATGTTGGTTGATGCATAAACTGAGATACTCTGTTAACAGCAAAGGCAATATATGGTCTTGTCATTGTGAGATATTAAAGTGCACCAACTATTGATCTATACAGTTTCGGATCATGAAAAGGTTCCGAGTAATGAGCTGGAAGCTTTGTGTTGGACATCATTGGGGCAAGCATCGAATTCGCAATCTCCATTCCAACTATCTTAAGTAATTCAGATGCATATTTGGTTTGTGAAATGTGAACTCTACCAGTAGACAAATATGAAGCTTCCAAGCCTAAAAAATAACTAAACTTCCCCATATCCTTTAACGGAAAAATATTGTTCAATTGGTAAATTAATTTATCTAATTCTGCAGCATTATTACCAGTAATAATTATATCATCTACATAAACTAACAAGTAAATCACATTAGAATAAAAAAATCTAACAAACAAAGACACATCAGATTTGGTTTCTTTAAATCCAAACTGTTGAAGAGTAGTAGATAATATTTTATACCAGGCCCTCGGTGCTTGTTTTAGACCATAAATGGCCTTGTTTAGCTTGCACACTAGTTGTTCACCCTTTGTAGAGTATCCCGGAGGTTACATCATGTATACAGTCTCATTTAAGGTGCCATTGAGAAAGGCATTATCAAAATCAAACTATCTCAATGGCCAATTTAATGAAAATAGCAATAGTTAAGATAACTCTAATGGTGGAAGGCCTTACCACTGGACTATAAATTTGATCATAGTCTATACCTTCCACTTGATGAAAATCCTGTCCAACAAGTCTTGCCTTATACCTCAGAATATCACCTTTAGCATTTTTCTTTATAGCAAACACCCACTTACTTCCAATAATTATGGTATTAGCTGGTGGTTCTGTTAATTCCCATGTTTTGCACTTCTGAAGAGCAGCAAACTCTTTATCTATTGCCTCTCTCCAGTGAGAACATTGTAACACTTCAGCCATAGTCCTTGGAGTATTGTGTAGTTGATCAGTTTGTTGAATAGTCAAGGCTTTTGGTTTGAACACTCCAGATTTTGATCTTGTTGTCATCGAATGAGCATTTGTTGAAGAAATGGAAGGAAGGCTAGTTTCAATACCACTAATAGGAATCATGTTCGGAGAAGAATTGGTAGGAGATGCTGAAGGTGGGTGACATTCTGAAATTATGATCTCCTCATTCTCATGACTAGAAGTAGTGTCTTGAGTGTCCAAGCCTGAGTGAGAAGGAGATGGTGTATCGTGCAATGGTTCACTTGTAATTTGTAATCCAGTATCTGAATGTATACTCAAAGACTTCGTAGCTTGATTAGATGAGGACATTGATGATGGAGTTGAATCAATGATGGTAAATGCAGGGGCCTTAAGCTGGCTACCACTCTATGGATTATTCTTGGAAGAATCGTCTCTGCCCAAGGTGTTAGAAAACAATTTTTGATATGAAAAAGTATACTCATGAAACAACACATGTCAAGCCATATAAATTTTACCATTTTGTGCCATACACTTATAGCCTTTAAAATTTGAATCATATCCTAAAAATAAACATGGTTCAGATTTGTAATTAAATTTAGTTTTACTATAAGGCCTTAAGAAAGGAAAACACATACATCCAAAAATTTTAAAGAAAGTATAATCTGGTTGGTGCTTAAAAAGAATCTCAAAAGGACTTTTGTTATCAAGAACTGGGGGTAGGGAGTCGATTAATGATATAAACAGAACTCAAAAAGGCATCTTCCCAAAATTGCATAGGCAAAAAAGCTGTAGCTAAGAGGGAGAGACCCACTTCTGTAATATGCCTATGCTTCCTCTCAACACTTCCTTGTTGATGATGAGTATATGGGCATGATTTTCTATGATGTATACCTTCATTTGCAAGAAAATTAGTGAAAACATGTGACATAAATTCCATTCCCAAATCCATTTGTAAAGCCTTTATTTTCTGTCCAGTTTGATTTTCTATAAATGTTTTATAATTCTGAAAAGCTACTAAAGACTGAGATTTATTTGTGAGTAAGAAAATGCATGTATATTTAGAATGCGCATCAACAAAAGAAATATAATATCTAAATCTACTTCTTGATATTACAGGAGCAGCCCCAGATATCCACAAAAATAAGTTCTAAAAGTGTCATATACATAGTATCATTTAAAGAAAAAATGTAATCTATACATCTTAGCTAAAGGACAGATTTCACATACATGATTAGCAGCAGAATGAGAACTAAAATGTAAAGAAATTTTATTCATAACATCCATTACAGTTTTAAGAGAACTATGGCCCAATCGTTTATGCCATAAATCCACAGGGTTATTCTGATTACATTTGGAAACAAGATATCCACTAGAATCTAAAGACTGATTAGCTAGCTGTGTAGTAGTAGTATAAGCACTAGAATACTGAGATATAGAACTAGACAGGTTATCAGGGATCTGTATTGAGGTATTAGACAAATTTTTTGGTACTTGAAAGTTATCAAAAGAGTAAGTGTCATTTCTGGACATGCCTTGTAGGAGAAGTTCTCTAGTATCCTGATCATGAATAGCACAATAATCAGGTCAAAATTCAAAGTAGACATGGTTATCAGCTGCAAATTTAGAAACACTCAATAGATTTTGAGTAATTTGTGGTACAAGAAGTAAGTTCTTTAAACGAAAAGCAATATTTGAGGAGGAATAAAAAAGAATTGAAGAACCAGAATGAGTAATTGGAATACCTGACCCATTACCTACAAAGAGCTTATTATTATCTGAAGGATTTGGTGATGCTGTGAGGAGATTTCCTGGATCTGAAGTGACATGATGACTCGCTCCTGTGTTCGGTAGCCAAGAAGCTTCACTTACTGAAGAGGAATGGGTAAGATATGCCCTAGGTTGATGAAAATTGGAGGATGGAGGGGGTGGTTGTGTATTACTATATGGAATTTGCATTGGGGTAGAGTTGGTTGTGGAATTAGGTTGAAAAGCAGTATCAAAACGATGGAAGCAGTTCCACACAACATGTCCTTGCCTTCCACTTAATTGGCATTGAGGATGATTTTGGGTGTATCCAAAACGTCCTCCGCGATTACTGCGGCCACCACGGCCTCTTTGAAAGCCTCCACCTCTTTGATATTCAAAGGATGAGGAGGATTGAGCATAATGAGCTACATGCATACCTACATCAGGTTTCTTGAACCTGTCCAGCATATCATCAAACGCAAGCAGATAAGATTCAGCCTCTGCAACCTTGAAGGTTCCAAACCTTGACAATACCGAACCAATGTATACAGTGTAATCTTCATTAAGACCCTTGATTATTGCTTGTATGTGATCTGAGTCAGGTACCTCATAGCCGAGAGCAAAAAGGGCGTCGACCACATTCCGAATCTTGTTCAGAAAATCAGAAACAGTTCCATTTTTCTTACATGATTTGAGTTGGGATTTCAAACTCTGAATTCATGAAGCGGAAGCATCTTCAAAGTATTTTTCAATTCTTTCCCAAACTTCATAAAATTGTGAAAGATGAATTACCTTGTTCTTGATGCTGGTAGTCATCGATTCTACAAGCCAAGTAGTAAGAGTTAAATCTTGTAATTTCCATGTCTTGTACTTCGCCGATTCAGAAATTGTTTTGGTCGCTTCATCAGTCACGAACTGCGGTGGAATCTTGGAGCTGTATAGATGATCTTCCATAGAGAGGCTCTGAATTATTAACATAGCCGTGTGTCTCCATGTGCTATAATTGTCTTGAGTGAGTTTGTCTGAGATAGGTGAGAAGGTCTTCTTGGAAGAGTCAGAGAGGATAATCTCCATGACAAAGATGAGCAAGATTATAGGCTATGGATACCACAAAAGAGGAATTGAAAACCCTAGAAAACTACTTTGCAGTGAACCCAAACAGAAAGAAATTGAGAAGCAGAGGATTCTAGAATAGAGAAGGTTTCTTAAGAAAAATGAAACAATGAATTCTATTAAAAATGTAAAATGAAAGCACACTAAGAAACTCAAATATGCATTCCTTACACCTATTTATAACTCTTTAACTATCCACTAAACAGTTCTCTCAATAAAGTGTATGGCACAAAATGAAAAAAATTTATATGGCCAGACATGTTATTTTCAGGAACATACCTTTTCATATCAGAAATTGTTTGCTAACAGACTTTGTAGCAGTGAATCTATAAAGGATACTCCTAGCACTGGCTCATTTTAGATACAAGTTTCTGGACCTACAGTTGATACACCAACACCACAACTTACATCATCACCAATTCAGTAATATAAGCCTCTTACTGATGACTCTGACAATGAATCAAACAATACAAATCCCTCTTTAAATCAACCAGCAACTCATTAACAATCAAATTTGGAGATTGAAGACAACAGTCTTCAAAATCAAAATATAGAGATTGCAACACCTGACTGTCATATATCTTTATCAACTAATGCTGCTCTTTAACATGAGACTATCCCTATAAGTTCAATTGAAATCAGATTGCCTCTATTGTCAACAATTAATGCTCATCCAATGACAATAAGATCAAAATCAGGAGTGATAAAATCAAAAGCTTTGGTTGTTCAACAAACTGATATTGTAAATAATGTTCCAAGAAATGTGGCTGAAAATATGCAATGTACTCACCACCTTTCAATACTATTGTAATTGAAAGCAAATGGGTATTTGCAATAAAGAGGAATCCAAAAGGAAAAATTCTAAGGTATATGGAACTATGGAAGGTTAGTTGGACAAGGCTTTCATCAAGTGGAAGTCATAGACTATGAAAACATTTATAGTCCAATGGTAAGACCTACCTATGAGATACTCTGACTAAACCTTTATCTCTAGCATTGTTTCAGAAGTTCGCTTCGACATAAATCCTACCTCAATTTGAGGGGAGTATTGAGAGAGTTACCTAACGAATGTTGTATGTTACCACTAACTATAGTAATTAGTTTGTTACAAGTTAAATTAGAGTCTGTAATAATTTTCGAATTAGTTAGCTCTAACTAATTGTGGTTCAGCACTAATCTGACAAACTCCTGTATCAATTTTATATTCAGTTTTAGTTTGCTTAATACTCAAGAAACTTTCTCTACTTCATTGTGTATACTACTGCCTTTCTTTGTTCTTCTTTTCAATTTAATTCAATTCATCAGAGTCTCTTAGACTCTTGTATGGTAAGTAAGAAAAAGCGCATTTGAAAAAGAAGAGTGCATTCAAA
Source organism: Arachis duranensis (assembly GCF_000817695.3). Taxonomy (NCBI): domain Eukaryota; kingdom Viridiplantae; phylum Streptophyta; class Magnoliopsida; order Fabales; family Fabaceae; genus Arachis; species Arachis duranensis. The sequence continues at coordinate 81,614,681 of NC_029773.3, read as the reverse complement.
CAATAAATAGTGCATGATGTGAAGAACAGTTATAACAATTTGGTTTTAATTCACTTAATTGTAACCTTTTTTGCGTTTTAGTTTATTTACTGTTATGTTAGACAAGAATAATTTTTATATTTAAAATGTAAAAGTAATAAATTATTATTTTTATCCTTAAAAATGTAAAAAATAAATTTATAAATAAATTAAACTAATTTTATATCTATAAAAAATGAATAAATTACTATTTATATATATGAAAATTTAGAAAAATGATAAATCTATCCAAAATTAGAGTTAACTATAAAGTCTTGTCCAATAAAGACTACTTTTATGAGTACAAAACTAGTTCTCTTCGTGTAATTTGCAGCATTTTGAATTTACCTAGGTACAAAACTAGATTACAAAACCATTCAATACACACAAAATTAAAATTGGGCGTGAATTCTCCCATAATATTTATACTGTTTTGTCCTATGTTTGTATAAATAACAACGTTTGCCTGGTTGATATGCATGCAGCAGGAGTCATGCACGCCTGTACTCATCTCCACAATCTCCAATCACTTTGAGCAGATCCTTTCCTTTTGCTGAGGCTTCTCTTATGCTGTTTACATCGTCTTCATCGAGTACAAGCGAGAAGATAGCATTGCAGTCTTCAACATGATCCGACAACCCAAGTCTAACACCAACCATTGATCCTCCTACTGCAGGCTGCAAATTTGGAAAGAAACAAAATAACTGTAATATGAATGTCTGCCAAAGATTTTGAATTTGAGCTGAAGAATAAATCAACTCTACCTGATCTAGAATGTACTTGACGGAAACAGTTGGGATAGAAACGCCGTGTTTATTAGCTACTTGTTTAAGCGACCTTAGCAGTCCCTGGAACAAACCCCATCCTCCCCAAGCATCTATCATCTGCCACATGATGCTGAGTGCAGATTAACACATGAATACAACTATAAATGTAGATAGTTAAACTTGGTCGCGAAATCATACCCTTTTGTACTTTTGAAGGGAGGGAGTGTTTAATGCTGGACCAGCAAAGGGAATAGATATGTTGGTGTCAAGGAACTTCTCAGACAGAAGACCACCCATTACTGTCCCATACCTGCATAAAAACCTATCACTGATGAAAAATTGGTTTGATTTCTTATGCTTTCACTATCATCTTATATTTGAGAAAAACTATATTCTGCTGCTGAAATTTAATTTCATGCTAATATTATTTCTTTCATTTCAGCCATGAAATGTTGAAATACTTTGTGAACATATTAAAAACATAGTTATACAGATTTCGTGGGAACTTCACATAAAAACGTAGTTCTTAATATTGCAGTCGAGTCATTAGAAGAGATGAATGTATGATGGATGATTGTATGTGTTTAGGTAATTATGTGGGTGGTTGAGCGAGAGGGGGTTAGACAAACGTTATAAGTTTGACTCCTGAAAGCTGACAAAGCTCTGCCATTCTCTGTTGTGGACGCATATCAACAATTGAATGTTGCACCTGAAGTGAAGTAACACTGAGAATCGCGCACCATCAAACTATTAGAGTAACTGAGAAAAATAAACAAACAAAGCACTTGGATTTACCTGATTGCTTACAACAGGAATTTCATTTTCTAGAATAATTTGTAATCTCTCTGTATCAAAATTTGTCAAAGCCACTGTCTTGATCTTACCTGTACAGAGCTAACTAAAGTAGTTTGATCAAATCATGAGATATGAACTTACATAGGGACCATTAACCGCAGCTCAGAAACAAAATTAACCTTCATCTTTCAAATCTGTGAGGTGTTTTAGCGCATCAAGGTAGCCAGGATTTGAATAATCCCACCTAAAGACAATAGAGGAATACATTTAGATAATGAGAATGAATTGCTCATTTCGACAACAGAATATGAAGATAAGATAGATGACTCTTCATGTCAGAAAATGTTGATGGCTGAGTTTGCCTCAAAATTTAAGAACTGTAAAACGATGACAAGAATCTTGCACAGAGTGATAGTCAGAACTCAGAAAGTCAAATAATCACACTTGGGAAAAGATTAAATACCAATGAAACTGAAGCATGTCCAAGGAATCCACATCCATTCTCTTCCTAGAAACATTAATGCTGTCACTAACAAAGCTTCTTGTCATCTTAACTGGCGGTGGTACCCATTTAGTGAGACTGCAATAAGTGATAAAATGACCAAGACAATAATACCTTCGCTTATTAAATCACCAATATACCATTGTATAGTAGGATGGATATAATGAAACATAATACAGAACTCAACTAGTGCTTTCTTCAAGCCAAAAAGGACTTAAGAATAGAATACCAAGTCACATAGCAAACTCACCCTCTGACCTTCTCCAAGAATTCTGGTGGACGCTCACGACGAACTCGGTTGATGAAAATGCCATATAGATCTTCAGCAGGCCCATCTGCAAAATTCGAAGAACACCAACATGAGAAAAACAGTTCTCATCACAAAAACCACCGCATGTTTGGAGAATCCACATCCATAACATCTATAATGATCAATTGATTACATCCCAAATTAACATGATCAACCAATCAACAGCGCCGAGTTGCATACATATATCAGCCATATCAAAAGTGGTTAACCCAGAATCAGCATATCTAAGCATAGCATCAACAGCACCATCCCTCTCAATTCTTCCCCACCCACCACTCGTCTGCCACATCCCATTAACAACGCGACATATATCCAACGCATCCTTCCCATTCTTCACAACAATCCTTCGCTTATCCTCTGTTAGCACACACTGGCATGAACTCACATGCTTATATCTCCTAGCCCTTACTGTTCCATTCCTTATTAACTCCTAACAACTAAGCACAAACAGAGCCACAGGATAATATTAATATATTCATATTATGTGGCTACCATATCAGCATGCACATCACTTATTTTATGTGGCTCCAAATTTTTTACGTTGCCTTTGCTATCGCCTTTTCCTTCTTAATAATATTAATATATTCATATTATGATTTATTTGAAGCTATAAAATACATTAATCACATATACTGCAAAATGTCCGCTATGCATTGCATAGTTCAAAATTCAGCTTAACTAAAGTACACTTTTTTAACCATTGATTAATTAATTAATTAGTAACTCATAATCAGATTCAGATGGAAAACTACACGTCAGCAGAGAGAGAGAGTATAACTTACAGTGATCGGCCATGTCGAAGGTGGAGAGACCGGCGTCGGCGTAGCGGAGCATGGCGTTGACGGCATCGTCTCGGTCGATACGGCCCCAGCCTCCGCTGGTCTGCCACATTCCGTTGAGGACTCTGCATATGTGGAGGGAATCGTTGCCGTTGCTCAACTTTACGCTTTGATTGTCGGTCGTGGTAACGGAACAGCACCGAACAGAGTTTGCGCGCGAACTTCTACTGGTGGTTCTAATGGAAGATTTGGAGCACGTGGTAGTGAAGAATAGGGTGTGGTGGTGGTGGTGGCTGACTACAGCTGCCATTTCAAGAGACTGAAACAGAAACGAAGCGGAAGATAAGACTAGTAACCAAATGTCATAAAGACACCAACCACTCTTAGACGGCTTCAATAATTTGGAAGTGCCACAAAAACCAACAATAAACATGATATTTTTCATAAATAATAAAAAAATATATTTAATAAATATTTTATCTATTTAAATATTTAATTCGAATTTTTTTTATAATATTTAAATAAATATTTAAAAGATATACAAAAAATTCAGAATGAAAATTAAAAAAATTTCTAAAATAAAATAAAATGTTGTAAAATAAATAAAAATATACTAAATATAAAATAAAGATGTATAAATAAAAGAGTCTAATATTAATATAATTAGCTCAATAATAATTCATATATGTATTACTAATATTATATATATATATATATATAAAGAGAAATAAGTATTCATTAAATTGGAAAGTAAAGAAATAGAGAGAGAATTGATTATTGTTTATTGCTTGTGTCTTTGTACGTAAGGCTATGAAGCCTTATTTATAACTTCACAAATTCAGCTTTTATTAAAGTTGGTCTACGTAATAAACTCAACTTTCTCTCTTGAAAATTTTAACCGCCTGTATCATTAATGGGCATCCATCTGTTATTTTTATCACAACACTCTCCCTTAGATGACCATTTAGGATTATTGTCTCGTTAAAACCTTACTAAAAAAAACCCAATGAGAAAAAACCTTAGTGAAAGAAAAAGAGTATAATATCCTTTAATGATGGGGCTGCCTCATTAAAAACCTTGTCAAGAAAAATCCAATGGAAAAAAAACTTGACCAAAGAAAAAAGAGTACAGTCTCCCCCTCTTGCCGGCATCATTTAATGTCTCGAAATTGGCGCATCCCAATCTCATGTACCAATTTTTCAAAAGAGGATTTTGGGAGTGACTTTGTAAATAAATCTGCCAGATTGTTGCTTGAGCGGATCTGTTGTATATCAATTGTCCCTTGATTTTGAAGATCATGAGTGAAGAAGAATTTGGGAGAAATATGCTTTGTTCTATCGCCTTTGATATATCCGCCTTTAAGTTGAACAATGCATGTTGTATTATCTTCAAACAAGACAGTTTGAGCTATCTTATGGTCAATCAATCCACATGATGACAGAATATATTGGATCAAACTTTTGAGCCAAAAACACTCGCGACTAGCTTCATGTATCGCGAGTATTTCAGCATGATTAGAGGAGGTTGCTGCTATCGTCTCTTTTGTGGACCTCCATGATATAGCTGTACCACCGTATGTGAACAGATATCCTGTTTGAGATTTCCCTTTATGTGGATCAAACAAGTATCCAGCATCTGCATAGCCAACTAATTGTGACTCGGATCTATATGGATAAAACAATCCCATATCAACCGTTCCATGAAGATATCGAAAGATTTGTTTGATTCTACTCCAATGTCTTCTGGTTGGAGTGGAATTATATCTTGCTAGTAAATTCACAGCAAATGATATATCGGGTCGCGTATTATTAGTAAGATACATTAGCGCTCTAATGACACTAAGATATGGTACTTCAGGACCAATGATATCTTTATTTTCTTCTTTAGGACAGAATTGATCATTTCTCGCATCCAAAGATCTTACGATCATTGGAGTATTTAATGGATGTGACTTATCCATATAAAATATTATCAAGATCTTATCTGTGTATGTTGTTTGATGAATAAAGTTCCCATTTTTTATATGCTTGATCTGCAGGCCAAGACAAAATTTAGTCCTTCCAAGATCTTTCATCTCAAACTTTTCTTTTAAAGTTTTTATAATTGTTGGAATCTCTTCAGGAGTCCCAATGATATTTAAATCATCAACGTACACAGCAATTATAATGAATCCAGATGCAGATTTCTTTATGAAAACACATGGACAGATATCATCATTCTTGAATCCATTTTTTGGCCAGATACTCAGTAAGACGATTATACCACATTCGTCCAGATTGTTTTAGACCATATAAAGATCTTTGCAATTTGATTGAGTATAACCCTTGTGAATATTCATTGGATGGTTTAGATATCTTTAGTCCTTCAAAGACTTTCATATAGATACCCCGATCTAACGAGCTGTATAAGTAGGCTGTTACCACATCCATTAAATGCATATGCAGTTTATGATATGCAAATAAACTGACCAAATAACGCAATGTTATCGCATTCACTACAGGGGAATACGTTTCTTTATAATCTATACCGGGCCTTTGTGAAAAACCTTGTGCCACAAGTCGGGCTTTATAGCGCACAACTTCATTTTTCTCATTTCGTTTTCTCACAAATACCCATCGGTATCCAACAAGTTTTACATCTTCAGGTGTACGGACTACAGGTCCAAAGACTTCACGTTTTGCAAATGAGTCTAATTCAGCCTTCATGGCTTCTTTTCATTTTGGCCAATCATTTCTTTGTCGACATTCTTCGACTGATCTTGGCTCAAGATCCTTACTTTCATGCATGATATTTAATGCCACATTATATGCAAATATTTCATTGACAATTGTCTTATTTCGGTCTCATTTCTCTCCTGTAAAAACATAATTTATCAAGATCTCATTATTTTCACAATTTTTAGGTACCTGAACGTCTTCTGGCGTTATATCAGAATTTTGGACAACTGCAGGTGTCTTTACTATGTCTTTTTCAACAGGAATCGTATTTACCTCTTTTCTCTTTCGAGGATTTTTGTCTTTGAAACCGACAGGCTTGCCACGCTTCTGGCGTGTATTTGCTTTAGTGGCTATTTGTCCTACTGGGACATCAATTCGAATTGGGGCATTTTCCGTCCTGCCACGCTTTTGGCGTGAATTTGCTTCAGTGGCTACTTGTCCTATTGGGACATCAATTCGAATTGGGGCATTTTCTGCTGGTATATAAGATTTGGTTATCCTCTTTGTATCAGAAAATGTATCAGGCAATTCATTTGCTATTCTTTGCAAATGTATAATCTTTTGAACTTCTAGTTCACATTGCCCTAATCGAGGATCTAAATGCATCAACGATGATGCATTCTAATTAAGTTCCTTTTTAGGAAGCTTATTCTCTCCCCCTAATGTTGAAAATTTTGATTCATCAAAATGACAATCTGCAAACCGGACTTTAAATACATCTCCCGTTTGTATCTCAAGATACCTCACTATAGAGGGAGAATCATATCCAACATATATCCCCAATTTTTTTTGGGGTCCCATTTTGGTGCGATTAGGTGGTGCAATGGGAACATATATCACATATCGAAATATTCTTAAATGGGAAATATTTAGCTGCTGGCCAAATGCTAATTGCATAGGAGAGAACTGATGGTAACTCGTTGGTCTCAAACGAATAAGTGTTGTGGCATGTAGAATAGCATGCCCCCAAACCAAGGTTGGGAGATTTGTTCTCATAAGCAAGGGTCTAACAATTAATTGGAGGCGTTTAATAAGTGATTCTGCTAACCCATTTTGTGTGTGAACATAAGCTACTGGATGTTCAACACTTATTCTATTAGCCATACAATAAGCATAAAAACGTGGGAAGTAAATTCACCAGCATTATCAAGACGAATTGCTTTGATTGGATTTTCTGGAAATTGTGCTTTTAATTGAATAATTTGAGCCAGTAATCTCGCAAACGCCATATTGCGAGAAGATAATAAGCACACATGTGACCATCTCGAAGATGCGTCTATTAGGACCATAAAATATCTAAAAGATCCACATGATGGATGAATAGGTCCACATATATCACCTTGAATCCTTTCTAGAAATTCAGGGGACTCAAATCCAATATTTACTGGTGATGGCCTTAAAATTAACTTTTCTTGAGAACATGCAACACAACAAAATTCACTAGTTTTAAGAATCTTCTGCTTCTTTAGTGAATGTCCATGAGAGTTTTCAATAATTCTTCTCGTCATGGTTGTTCCCGAATGACCCAATCGGTCGTGCCAAGTTATGAATTCATTTGGGCTAGTAAACTTCTGGTTTACAGTGGCATGTGATTCAATTGCACTAATATTGGTATAATACAACCCAGATGAAAATGAGGATACATTTTCTAATATTATCTGTTTATTTAAATCATGAGTTTTGATACATAAATACTCATTATTTCCATCATTCATTGTCTCAACATGATATCCATTTCGGCGAATATCTTTGAAACTCAACAAGTTTCTTCGAGACTTGGTAGACAACAGTGCATTATTTATTACGAATTTTGTTCCTTCGGAAAACAAAATTATAGCTCTTCCAGAGCATTCTATCACATTGTCTGAGCTAATAATAGTATTAACATATTCTTCTTTTGGTACAAGATGGGTAAAATATATATCACTTTTGAGAATAGTGTGCGAACTTACACTATCCGCAAGGCAAATATCTTCATAATATGTCCTTGCCATTTTTCCTCAAAGACAAATAATAATAATAATAATAAAATGAGTAAAAATACATGCACAGTAAGATTATTCACATAAATACTTAACAAACATACATATTAAACTATTCCATCATTGATCATATTTTCTTCAAGATCCTCAAAGAAACTAGATACATCATAATGAGTGGTAGAATTTTCATAATTTGAAACAAAATTTGTTTCCTTTTCTTTGTCATCCTTTTTCAATGATATTTGATAAAGATCAACTAGGTGCCTTGGGGTACGACAAGTACGTGACCAATGGCCCTTTCCACCACAACGGAAGCATTTATCCTCAATTGATTTACTTTACCCATTGTTTCTTTCTTTATCCCACTTTTGGTGAGATCCTTTGTGAACATAATTCATTTTCCTTCCATAATTTTTCTTACTACCAAAACCTTGCCATTTACCTCTTATGGGGTAATGATTTGCCGCATTTACTTCAGGAAATGGCGCAGCACCAGCTGGGCGCACTTCATGATTTCTCAAGAGCAACTCATTGTTAGCAATAAGAAAGCAAGAAATTAACTCAAAATGTTTTTTAAACCCCTTTTCTCGACACTACTTCTACAGGAGCACATTCGAGGCATGGAAGGTCGAGAAAATTTTCTCTAACATATCGGGTTTGAAGAACTATCACATGATTGTACCTTTCTTCATGGTCTTTCAACAGATCTGCAGGATCTTTTAATGTGGGATATTCATTTTTCAATCATGCGTCAAGATGACGACGAAGGAAATCATGGCTTTGGCTTTATCCTTTTGGGATGTATTATTTTCAGCCTTAATGATATTTTCAAGATCCATTGAATCAAGATGAATTTTAGCATCTAGTATCCATGGTAAATAATTATTTCCAAATATATCAAAAACATTAAATTCAAGATGAGAGAACTTTGACATAATACAAATTTGTTACCTGAAGTCTTCTAAAATTTGGTTAGAGTCTCGTGCTGATAACGTGTTGTAAAATAAATAAAGATATACTAAATATAAAATAAAGATGTAGAGAGAGAATTGATTTTTGTTTATTGCTTGTGTCTTTGTAGGTAAGGCTATGAAGCCTTATTTATAACTTCACAAATTCAGCTTTCATTAAAGTTGGTCTACATAATAAACTCAACTTTCTCTCTTGAAAATTTCAGCCAACTGTATCATTAAAAGGCATCTATCTATTATTCTTATCACAACATAAAATAAACAATTATTTTTCAAAATAAATGATTTCATCATTGTTGGAACAAGTTTGCCTACTGTATTGACAAACTTCATGAAAATCATAGCTAGAGGTGAACATGGGTAGTGGGTGGTCCGAAATTGAACCAAATCAATTAAATTTGTTCTAAAACCAACAGTTAATCAGGTCCAACTCGAACTAAATTAGGTCCAACTCGAACTAAATTAGTGGCTCTCTCTAGTACTTAGTTCGAATAACGGTTTTGGGGTGCGAAACCCAAACTAATCCATAGACCCTACCATATATTAATTAAATAATATATATATGCCTTTTAATGAAGAATTATGGAGTGAAGACTTAAAAAGATTATTCTTTTGAAGGATTATTTCTATTGCATTTTTATTGTTTAACTTTTAATGTATTCGGTGTTTAACATGTTTGGATTTTAATGTGTTTAGTGTTTAACATATTTGGTTTGGATTGTAATGCATTTAGTTTTTAATATATTTAGTGTTTAACATGTTTGAATTATTACAGAATTTTTAAAAAAAATATTTTATTTTTTTGAATCAATCCGTTTTTAATCAGTTTGGTTTAGTTTGAATACATACACAAAAAACGTTAATCCAAACGAAATTGAATTTAATTAGTTCAGATCTATTTTTATCCTAAACCTGAACCAACCCAATCCGTGTTCCCCTAATCATAGAAAGTTAGATTAAAATTTGTTTAGAACAAACGGACTAAAAATGTCGGTCTTATTTAATTTAAGGTATTACTCTATATTTATTTATAGTACTTAAAGAAGAATTATACACAAATTGGGTTGTTCATCATGTAACGTTTGTGATACTTTGAACTCATCCAATGTCACGGCAAAGAAGTACACATAAACGTAGATGGTGTTGTCAACATTCAATATTGGAGCAACTACATCTACTTTTGTAAGCCACATTGGCAAATCAAACTTACTTGCAGACATTCTGATAAATTTCAACAGCATCTATCTTTTTTAGTTAAATACCCTCAAATTAAAATACAAAAATTGATGCTTTGCTGCTGCTAGGAAAGTCATAAACAATCATCAAATCAAACCACCATCATATAAAAAAAAATCAGCTTAGTAAATAGTAATAAATCGTTTAAAGAAAAAAAAAGGAGAGTAATGCCTCAGTAATCTCAGTTTTTGGAAGTAAATTTCTTCCAATCATATCAGAGATCATTACAAGCCTACGGAAAAACATCATCGGCAGAAGCAATAGTTGCAGGAAACATCACATAAGACTGAAACATCAGTATTCAACAACACAATCATTAACCAAACGAAAATTCATGAGTGATTGATTCAAAAAAACAACTCATTCCAAATCTAAAATAGTTCAAAATCACACAAACGTGAACAAACAGAAGGATTTAATATTAAGTTGCCAAAATAGCCAAGTTTGTTGAACAGCTGAAGCGATGAGATTGAGGAACACAATTAGTCAGTTAGTTACACATGGAAACTCAATATCAGAGAGAAGCCGAAGTGCATTGTTGAGGTTTCTTATATAGGTGAGTGGATGAGATTTCAGTGTTTAGGGTTACTGGCAAAATCGTAATTTAATAATATAAGAGGCCCATATGGTGAGGTGGAGAATTATTTGGGCCGGGTTTATTGGTTTTACCTCAATCAAAATTGTAAGATTGCAGTGGCTACCTACATGTTAACTTTGACTTTGGAGAAATATATAGTAAAGATGTTGTTTTAAAGATGTGTTTACGTGGCAAAATATAAACCACACATTCTAAAACCACACTTTTAATTTAAAACCGTAACTATTCACAAAGAAAAGCGTCACCTAATGGAAAAAAAGTAAATTAGAAGATTTAAGAGAAGAAATAATTAAATTATCAAAACTAATAGATCAAAAATTAATGATTTTAACCAATGTTAATTGTAATGACACTGAATTCTTAAAATCAATACAAAATGATTTTTCTCAAAATCTTTATTTTACTATAAGTTTTATTGAAGGACTTCAAAAACCTGAAAAAACTTATTTTTCACATGAAATTTCTAAAAAATGCTACCATGGAAATGATTTCCCACATCTTCATCATACTTTTAACTCACAATTAAATTCTATAGTAGATATGCTTGAAGAAATATTAGTATCTATAAAATTTCAAAGAAATAAGGAAAAAGAGAATCCCAAAGAAGAAAAAATTCAAAATATAATCAACATAACAGACTTAAAAGTAAAACCACCATTGAAATTATGAATATTGAAGAAAAATTAGAAGAAGTCACAATACTTTTTAAACAGTTAAAATGGCTCAAGAAAATAATATTATGGAACATGGCTTTCAAATAGAAGAAGAATTAGTAAATGCTGAAAATATAGAAAATGAAGAACACATTCTAGATTATTCAAGTGACGAAGAACCAGTAATCCTAGATTATACAAGTGATGAAGAACCAGCAAGTCCAATACAAGTAAAAAATGAAGCTGAAACATCTAAGGATAATCAATCTCAATTTAAATGGGAAATAGGTTTTGAAAATTATGCTTTTAAAAATGGATTTATAAATAAAAATTCAAAGTATACAAAAATACCATCAAAATACGTTCCTAAAATCCAGGAAATGGAAGGAGAAAGAATGCTCGATTTAGACTGCAAAAAGAACGGAAAAAAATTTTTGAAAACTGGTTGAATTCCTTCTTATTAGAAGCCTTTACTAATCTAAAACTTAGTGAATTGTCTGGAAGATACATTTGGAATTACATAGGATTTCATACTAAAGGAACTATAAGAGATTATATGACATCAATAGAAAACCAAATAATAGAAGAATTAGCAACAAAAACAACAGTTTACGATAAGATATTACATATAATGATGATTCTATATAAAGAATTTTTCGAAAAAAATATTATAGATCATAGACAAGAAGTCTATAATAAAGAATATCAAGAAGCAAAAAACCATTTAGCTAATATTCAGATATATGATTTATGTAATGTGGAGTCTTATATATGTGAATATAGAATACATTATTACAAA
>NC_029773.3:81600706-81601588 GCF_000817695.3 Arachis duranensis | reverse complement strand
GTAATAATGCCACATTTATTACTATAAAAATAGCAGAAAAGTTTATAAATGCTTTCATAGATTCTGGGGCAACACAATGCTTTGCTAGTTCAAATATAAAACTTGATTGGAAAAAATTAAAGAAACCATTAAGAGTTAGAATAGCTGACAAATCAATACATAAAATTGACCAAAAAGCAGAGATGGTTGAAATTTTTATTCAAAATTATAGGTTCATTGTTCCATCTATATATATGTTAAATTCTGGAATAGATTTTATCATAGGAAATAACTTTTTAAAACTATATCATCCATTCATTCAAGAATTAACATATATAGTTTTAAAAGCTCCACATGATTCTTCAATAAATCAAAAATCAAAACGTATAAAAATACCAACTACTACTATAAATAAGATCTTAAAATTTAAAATATTTTCTATATTAGAGACATGTTATTTAAATTTATACTTTCAGATAAATATCCCAAAAATTAATCTTGAAATAAAGATAGAAGAACTTTTGGATGAAATTTGTGCTGAAAATCCTTTAGATATTAAAAATACAAATAACGAATTAGTAAGGATTAAATTAAAAGATCCCACAAAAGAGATAAATGTTCCAAATAAAATTTCTTATTCTGCAAGAGATAGAGAATAGTTCTTACTAGAATGTAAAGATCTTTTGAAAAAAGGAATTATAAAATTAAGTAAAAGTCCTCGTGCGGCTCCAGCTTTTTACGTTGAAAACAATAATGAAATTAAAAGGAGAAAATGAAGAATGGTAATAAACTATAAGAAAATGAATGAAGCAACTATTGGTGATGCTCATAAACTTCCAAGAAAAGATTCTATTTTAGAAAAAATCAAAGGAGCAACTTGGTTTTCATCTCTTGATGCAAAAT
>NC_029773.3:81598419-81599765 GCF_000817695.3 Arachis duranensis | reverse complement strand
TTGCTGAAATTATCAAAAAATCCACCCAAGATAAAAAATATTATGTAATTTATAATGGCCCCATGAAAGGAGTATATGATGCCTGGGAAAAAACAGCACTATTTACACATCAATCAAGGATAATTCATAAAGGAGGGTTTTTAACACTGGAAGAAGCAAAAGAATCCTTCAGGGAATATGAAACTCTTCATCCAGAGCAAACCCTAAAAAGAGCAGATAAAGCTCCAATTCAAACCCAGAGAACAGGGATAATAAGAAGCATTCCTACAAGGGCTGAAATCAAGGAAAAGAAAAGGGTCTGTAGATCAAATCTCAGAGAAACCCTTAACATAGTCCTAAATTGGACTGAAGAAAAAAGGGCAATCTTGGGATATTATCCTATTGCCAAAGAACAGCTAACAAAGCTGATTATATTTCCAGATGCTTCCCCATCTGACACCTATCAGTTTTTCTAGTATGGATTAATTGATACAATTTTAATTTTTAATGATTTAAAAATTATTAGTAAGTTTCCTGCAGGATTCGTTGATGCAGTAAAGAGATTTAAAAATATGATTGACAACGTAAATCCAAGGGATATATCCCTAAAATTTACGAATAGTCAACCTATTTTTAATGAAAAAGAAGAATGCTTGGTTCCAGCACACCAAGTAATATTCATGTCCGTCTTCCCAGAAAATTTTCAACCAATTGATCAAGTTCAAGATTTGACAATCTACAGTCATGAAGGAAGACTAGCCAGCACACTAGCAAGGGTCTTCGAAAGAACTCAAAAGATAACAAGAGAATCTCACACAAGAATCAATTATAAAAGCAGAAATGCTTTGCTTGTGTCCAGTAAAAGAAATGAAATTGAAGAAAGAGAGATGAGACTCTTAGTAGACTTTGAATCAGCATTCTACAACTTATCTGGACTCTTAGAAAAGCTCACCGAAGGGATAAAGAGGAATCTCTGCTATTTGATAAAAGACAGAGAAGACCACAAGTGCCAGCTATGTGTCTCAGAGTTATCTGAAGAAAGCAATAATGAAACGGAATCAACCCACATGATAAAGGAAGAAGACAATGCATCTGAAGGTCACATAATGAAAGAGGAGGACAGCACATCTGAAGCATCTCTCAACATTATTGCATAGTGACGTAAGCGCTTAGATCATAGAGCACCAACAATGTAGCTGGTGCAAGATAATAAACAATGACGTAAGCAATGACGTCATAAGAAGGGTAAGGATGGGAATTGTCCATCAGACCCAACCATTATAAATAGGTTGCTTAGGCAATTGTAAAGATCATCAAACAATAGAAAGCAGAAGGCCAAGAGTACTCATATGCTAGGAGAGCAAGGA